>NC_047519.1:32386065-32401065 GCF_902827115.2 Pseudochaenichthys georgianus | reverse complement strand
GCCTCTGAACCTTGAGAAGTTTCAGGCTTATCAATTAACAACAGGAGGGGTCACAGACATAAGACCAGCTGTAAAATAAAGCTCTTCTGACCTTAGCTGGCATGTGGGTAATGCTGCCCATAATGGGCACAAGCAATTTTCACCCATTTATTAATTATATGTTTTACATTTGAGTGTTTCCTGTCCCCTAAACCTCCAGGGATGTACACAGTTTAATACTGGCAACTTCTTATTATGGGAAATACGAAAACGTCTTTTTTAAAACTACAACTCCAGTAGAGAGTGCCATAGAAACATGTTGCGAAACACAATAGCCAGCATGTGTGGTTCTGGGGACGGGGTGGGGGAGTGGGGGGACGCGGTGGACCCGTTCAAATCCAGTTTTGGACAGTCTGCCATGGTTCCATCCCATTTCAAGTGCTGTTCGACGCTCGGCACACTCTCCAATCACAGAGCTTTGAGGACTATCACGGGGTTGTCAAGCGAAGCGGAGAGAATACTTACTTCCGGGTGTAATATCTGTAAAGCAAATGAGCTGCTCGACTCTCGGTCCTGACGGACTCCAAACTTGTGTTTATTAATCAAACAAATAAATAAACACAAGGATAATTATGTGTTATTGTTGAGTAATTGCACAGGGGAAAATAACGTATCTATGCCACAATTTTAGATGCAGATTTTAATACGTTTGCGCTGTGGACCAACACTATACATTGACGGGGAAGGGGGTAGCAATAAAGATAACACCATTAAACAGTTACACAACATAACAGAAATAATATCGATAGCAGCGTCCCTAGCAACCACCTTGGTAACAATGAAAACGTTGTATCGACACAATTTCCTGAAGTAATCTTCGTAATAACTAGCAAACTAAAGATCATGTGCATCCACTGCACACATAATCGGAAATAACAACTCATATTTCTCGCATCAAATGACATCAAAACGCATTTTAATGGCCAAACTAACTTTAAAATAGGCATTTTACACCGAGAATAAAACGAAGTTCGGCCATGTTTTTTTTTCTGCAGGGAGAAATTTGAAGATCCCGTGACATAGACACCAGCCATTGGAATGAATGGTGAAGAAAAACGTAGGGATCTTACCATTTCAGAGGCGTTTTTGTAGAAATACTACGTCCTACGTTGTGGACCAACGTAGTTATTATACGTTTTTTTTATGAGGACTGGGTTTGGAGTTGCCCTTTTAGTGACTCAACGCAGGGTCACAGCTTTTACTCTACTCTTATTGTTCTATTTCAGTCCGACAATTTTTTTGTCAATCAATAATTATTGAAGTTATTTACTTCAAAACACATACGTCTTTGCGAACCATATTTTTCTACCATTTTTGGTTTCCATTATCTTCCATTCATTTAGGTGAAGCATGAAAATCAATTAGCACTAACATGAATTAGCAATCGAGAGATCAAGTCTGCAATCATTTCTGTCAACTTAAATTATTGATATGAGGTAATGGCAGCACTTCAGCAGCATGCCAACTGATTTATATACAGAACTGCACAAAGTAGAGAACCAAGAGAACCAAAAAGTGATTTGTCAAGCAACAATGCTGAATATATGTAATTGGTTATAACCATTTTAAATATCTTAAGTTCTTGGTCAAAGCAATTTCACCTTGGGCTCAGAAAAGGCATTGTTCTCTATGTTCTTACATTTATTGACTAAAAACAATAGAACTAAAGAACCTTTTTATTTTATGACGCACATTTTCGCTCTTACAAACAGCATAAAAGAAGTAGATTGTTATATCCTGAGGTGATTTGTACACCTAATTACACACAGCAGATAACATCCAAAAAGGTGTAAGACAAACAGAAGCTGTTGAGTGTAAATGCCCTCCTGAAATGAGTCTCTTGTCCTTGTGTCTGCAGTCACTGTAAGGAAATGAATAAATGCATTTCCCCCAGATCTCCTTTAATTTCACTCTTTAATCCTCCTTTGAATCTAAAATGTCCTCCGGACCCATCTTCAGCTCTCTGATTTCACCCACGCTCTGTTGGAGGAGGGAATGACTGGAGGACAGCATTATATTTTTGTCTGTGTACGTGTCACTGTCAGAGGAGCGCTGGTGCTCTGCAGCGGTGGCAGCCAGTTAATAACCCTGGTGTGAGGTCCTAGTGACGGGGCATCATCAGCCGGCTCTGTGCTGCTGTCAGGAGCCATTTACCCCAAGCAGATTCCTCCCCTAATGGAACATCTGAGTCAATACAAACAATCATCACTGCCAATCCTACTGAAAGCCAAGAAATAATTTTAGGTGGTCAAGGAAAACATGGCTGAGGTGTTTAAATCTGTCCATTGAGCGGCTTGATGTGCACTTAGCGGGTCGACCTATTATAGTATTTCGTCTTTTTGTTGTGTGAATACATTGATGATCGCAGCAGGGTTCTGTCTTCAGCGATGCAAAAGCGACCGCAGCCTCTCAATGAACCGTTGCATTTTAATCTCTCTTGGTGGGCCGGCCCGTTGTTGGTGGGAACAGAAATCTATGTCTGGCTGTGTTGGATCGGCTACAGACCTTATCAGAAACCATGTTTTTCCTCCCACCATGGCTTAATGAACCACTCTCAGCATCCACTCAATATCTCTTCAGTGAGGACCTCCATTGTTGCCTCTGAAAGGTCAATAGCTGGACAGTGTCTTCGAGAGGCTTTCTGCTTTCCTCTAAGACTCTTAATGGTATTCAATGGAGAGACCGCAGGACATTCCCATGGGCCGTTCCCAGATATCCGCCCGTGATACCTAATCCGGGCCCATTAGCTCTCCTTCCAGCCATGAAAGAGAGCGGCTCCCTTGCATCTCAGGAATTAAAAATAACCAGCTAATATCCATTTGTCTGATGGGATGCTCTGCGCGGTTGAAACTGCAGATTCCCCCAGTGATGGTCTGTGAGGGATGGCTTGAGGAACCCAATCTGCTTGCAGGGAAAACGCTGACAGGGATGGCAGGAAGAAACAGAGGGATAATGCACGTCCATCACATCCATCACCACTGACTCACGTCTGCAACAGCTGGCTACCGCGAGATGACCCCCTCCATAAAACCAGAGTCTATTCCTGAGCTGTCATATTGCACACATAACTCCTGTGCTGTTCCTGTGCAACACCGCATCGTGACCTTGTTGTTATTGTCCTTACATGTGCAGTAATATCAGTTATAGGAGGAGAGGGAGACCTACATGACACACACCATGCAAACACGTTGCATGTTCTGTCATGTTCCCGCGGTATATATTTAACATTACATGAATAATTAGTGTGTCATTACACTAGATGGTTTGTTGTGCTCGGAAGTGCCGCTCTGCAAAAGGGAAATACTGTATATAAAGTGTCACAGAAGCAGAGTTGGACACTCAGCTAAACCCCTTGCAGAGTATAAAACAATTTGTGCTGTGTCGCTCCTATTCCTTCTTAGATTGTGCTCAAGGGCCTCGCCAACCTGCTGCCTACCATGCATCTCTACTCTATTGCTGAGTGGCTAACTACTCTACCACAGTTAGGGGGAAAAAGGAAAAGAGAAAAACAAAGAAGAGGAGGACAAGCTTCTTTCTCTGCCCTCTCCCTCTGCAGGAATTGTTCTTGCATTTGATATCTTTTTTTTCAATAACCAAGGGCTCTTTTCACTGTTGCCAACTCAATGAGAGCTTATGTGTCCTTCATCCAATTCCAGCCCAGCCCACCACTCTCTTTCTCCTCTCTCTCTCTCTCTCTCCTCTCTCTCTCTCTCTCTCTCTCTCTCTCTCTCTCCTCGCTCTCTCTCTCTCTCACTCTCTCACTGCTGCTGTCTCCTCCTTTTTGTTTTTCTGCATTGCCCCTTTCAAATAGCTTCAGTGAAATGTTTTTCTTGTGGCTCCAGCCTTTGAAGGTCCCGAGTATTTCAGATAATTCATGTCTTTCTTGTGGCGTAAGAGGTGTGCTTGTGATGCAGTAAAATGTTGTTTCGTCAATCAAGTCCTTTCATCCACAATTAGACTCCTAAAGGAAATTGTCTTAAATCTTTGCATGATAAATCAGTACTATAGACGTTAGACATGAATGGCTTGTTAAGATATAGAGAAGACAAACTCTAATCTGCATTGTCACTGAGAGACAAAACTTAATTTCCCACACTAATAATGGAGAATAGATTGCTTTTTTACTTAGCGAGTGTTGAAGCTTGTATATTCAGAAAAATAGTATTATTTATATTACTATCTATCATTGGCAACTTCTATGTGGAATACAATGTACCTAACACCACTACCACACTGTTACTCAGGTTCATCGACAATGAAAAGACTTCAGAATTTCATCAGTTTTCAACCGTTTTCTAAGTCTAGCACTGAAAGAAATGAGTATTTGTAGCGTATGCTAATCATAGTAAATGAGTGACAACATAGACTAAATTGACAGAATGGAATACACAGTATATTCTTGTAAGATTGATGTTTTCCTTTTCATCTCAGTTAGTACTTTAGGATTCCTTTCTGCTCATTTATGTGTCATCACTACTGCATTTCGCTCATTTCATATCCGAAATTGAAACTGAAAACACATTACCAGCTCTCACAATGCTCAATAATGAGTGTGACTTTATCCTTACAAACATTTGTCGTCAAGAATGCAGCAAGAGGTCTCAATATCTCCACATGGACCTATTTAATATAGATTTTTTTTTTTTTTATCCGGTCACTCAGATAGAAACCGCAATCATTAGCATGTTAGACTGCATGTTGGTTAATGATACAAGGACTCTGTGTGTTCTCATCATTAACTTCCATTAACTGTTTTCCTGCCTCATTGAATCCGTTAGTTAATTATGTAACAGTTTATAAGATAAAAGCATCCTGCCCTGGTGTCTGTGTAAGGTCTCCTGGTCATTATGCATCATATTTGATTATTTGTGGTTAGCCTTTTGGGCAAAACATCTTTCAGTTAGCTATAGTTAATATATCACATAGACTATGGTCAGTATAGCTAGAGTAGAGCTTTAAATCAAAGTGATCCATATTTCAAAATGTCTGTGTTGGAAAGGTTCTGTTTTATAATGACGTTGTGAATAAATCATTTAGTGCTACATATTTTCTTAAAAACTGTAATGTCATTTTAATTACAAGTGTACTTACTGTGTCTGAGAGGTAAATGTTTAATATCAAACCATCAGGTTTTCTGATGATATGATGGGTTAACACTAACATCCCAGTTTCATTAACAAACAATTAATTTGCTGGTAAAAATCTTGAAATAGCAATCTCTGAATTGGCATAATCTTACTTGGTTGGATGACAGTGATACAAACTGGAGAAGTACCACAAATGAAAATCAAGACTGAACACAGATGGTGAGATTTCTAGGGCTTAGAAACATATCTTTGGTGTGGAAATTGCTAAGATCCACTTATTCAGCAATATGAAAAGGGGGATTTGTAAACTATTGTGAAAAAATATCAATCATATGAGATAAAATATACTTTAGTTATCCCACATTGGGAAATATTTTTAATACATCACAACAAAGTGAAAAAAAACTGAGGGGCCATTGTACAGCCTCAGTTATTTAACATTTTCTATTAAACAAGTCGTGTAAAAGTCACATGCTAATATCATTCTGTTTCGTTTGCCAGCTGATGAAGGACATGCAGACAAAATGAATTCCTTGAGAGACAATTATGTGTGTGAGTTTGACAGAAAACACATTGTAGTTGCTCCCTTTATAGAGCAGGACTCATTTCCTGGAAACAAGTGGTTGTCACTCCTGTTATTAAATGTGGAGGCCACTCTGGAGCCAGTATTTATAGACCAATAAGCCAATCTTTTCTTATTGTGTTAATAGAATTTTCACTGCACATCTAAAATCAATTTCTTCCTCTACTTCCGGGCACTGAGCTGTGCAGTCTGATGCAGCCGCTCTCTATTTCACTACCTATGTAACTTTATATCGTCACTGCATTGTACATTTGTGTTTAATTACATTTTTTTGCTTTCATACAAGTTATATATACTTTTCTTATTTAGATGTTTTGCTCTTTGTATTATTTATATCTTGGTGCTACTGCAACACCTGGGTTTCCCCTCTGGGTAATACATTACAGTCATTTAGCTGACGCTTTTATCCAAAGCGACTTACGCTTTGGATAAAAAAGCGTTTGTATCTTCTTGGTCGAATGCGTAAGAAGAAAACAGAATCAGAAAGTACATCAGCTTTCATAGAGCCAAAACATTTCAAGTGCTACTCAACAGGCTTTAGATAAGCCAGCCCTTTGTTAGTATATAAGTGCTTTGTTAGCAATTATATCGCTCGAAGTGGAGTCGAAAGAGATGAGTTTTCAGTCTGCGCCGGAAGATGTAAGCTTTCTGCTGTCCTGATGTCAATGGGGAGCTCATTCCACCATTTTGGAGCCAGGATAGCAAACCCACGTGTTTTTGCTAACAGTCACTTGTTATTCAGTTAATTAAATGTGTAGTTCTGTTGTTGGAGATCCTACAAATGTGTAAAGCAGTAGTTCATTATCTCCAGCAGCATAATGTATACAATGTGCCACAGGCATCAATACTGAGGGATTTCATTTCTATCTCCTATAGTTGTCGATTGAATACCAAATGCTGTATGCAGAAGACTGTATGCCAAATTGGTTCATTAGCTAACACTGCAAAGTTATTTATCTAAAAACACAACACTGTTGGAAATCTGATAAAAAGTCACTGTAAACTCCTAGTGAGCTATTTACGCAGACATAACTGGTTAAAAGTAGGTATTTGGCCTTGTTAAAACTATATTTTGCAATATGTTCACGTATGCCTAACTGTGAGATAGTTTAGATCAGCCTGTTGAAATAGTTATTTAAAAAACAATACCAATCCAAAAATGGATTGAAATGGCCTTATATTAGACAACAGCTAAATATAAGTTACTGCTCATTTTTAAAAACCACTATATTGAACACATCCTAATAATACTAACACGTCATAATGCTTACTAACTACTCCTTATAAAATAATACTTTTCGAGAAAGGAGACTTTTTGGGGGAATTTGCTCCGAGGGTCACATACTGTTCACGTTAAATGAAATCTGGGACAAAACAGCAAGAGGCAATAATTACTCTTCATAAATGTGCTCATGATTTATATTCCATTTTTAATTATTCTTTTCAATATGGATCATGGACAGAAAAGTAACTGCATCAATATTAATCAAGTACCAAGTGAGGGGCTTCTTGGTAGAAATGAATCTCTTTTACATGTCATTTTTCCAACTAATTTCCCTGCGGAGTATAATAAAAAATGAATAAGAGGAACAGCTGATAAGGGGATTCATGTATGAAGATTCATTTCAGGATGAGTCTGATTTGGTACCTCAGACCCTTTTTGATTTGCAGTCATTAAGCCAACCATTTATTCCAAACCGCAGCAATAATTAAGAGCATCGGTTTCGATGGGAGTGTTGTTCCAATACTCTAATGAGTTTAAGTTGTTTAATTGACGGGGAAAAAGGGTTTAGGAACTTAAATGCCATTCTTTGATTAATATAACATTCATTTGCTAAATCTGCGGATGTTTTATGTTATGTTCAGTAAAAATAGAGTTTATGAAATCTGACTGGATTGAAATAAAGCGTATTATGTATGATTCAACAACACCACAAAAGTAAGAGCAACGTGACCACGGCATCAAACATGTGTTGCTATGCTGACATTTGGAGCTTACGGTAGAACACATTTTATTTGGTGGATGCTTTTATTCAATATCTGTCAAGGGCAAGGAGTGGCTTGTACTCTTAGGACTCTTTAGCTCTATAGCTGAAAAAAGACAGCACAGGACAGCTACTTTGACCTTCACAAGCAACTGTTGTTTATAGGTCTGCTCCACTGTCCAAAAGCGATGTCTGAAGCTGAAAAACAAGCCTGGAGTTGGTCACAAGAGAACAGCATTATTGAGTGCATGAACCAATTTCTCTGTCTGGCACCTACATATTGATGGGTTTTGTATCGAAACAATGGTCTTCCACTGAGTGTAATAGTGCTGGATGCTTCTCTCATTTGTCTGACAGGTTCCTATTCCTGGAGAATTGTGCACTGTCCAAGGTTATCAATTGTAACCTAAAAGGTACAGACTTCCCTTTCAGTCACTTTGAGGCCACATGCTACATGCAGTCGATGTATGTGTGGGCTTTGCCTGTTTGTGTGTGTTTATTTCCTTTGTGTGGGGTGAATGGAAGTCCTATGTGATTGCACAATAGACATTTGTGGCAAGGTAAAAAGTGCATAAACCATTTCACCAGTGATTAGGAAGGTGTGGTGGACAGCCGGGCCGCAGTTCAGCGGGAGTTCTGCCAAGCTAACGATTGATCATGGTAAGGTTAGAAGGCGGAGTAGACGGTGTCAGAATCCTAAAGATATTCAGATCCTCATTACTGGGGGTCACAGCATCCATGCCCTGCACGTTTAACTGAGTCGCTTGGGTGCTCATGCACTAACAGCCAGGCTGCACTGTAAGCAGAGCCCTCTCTCTCTGTGCCCATTACACAGCTTCTCTTGTGAATTATGCAGTTCCCCAAATCTGTCCTTTGTTGCCCGTTTTTTGTATTGAAATTGGAAATGTCATCTAGATTTTAAGTATTTTATGAAATACAGACATCATGGTTTACCTGAATGGACTGCAGAGCTTATGGTCTGTCATGTCTCAACAAGACCTTGTTCACGCATTTGTTTTTAGCAGGCTTGATTACTGTAATAGTGTATTTGCAGGTCTCTGTAAAAAATCGGTTAAAAAACGTCAACTGCCAGAGTCCTGACCAAAACAAAAATCACCCCACTACTCAGATCTCTGCACTGGCTACCAGTAGCTTACAGAATCGATTTTTAAATTATATTGCTAACTTATAAAGCATTAACTGGTTCGGGACCCCAATATATGTCCGACATGCTGCTCTGTTACGAGCATAGGTTACGAGCCACACAGAGCTCTGAGAAAATCGGGGGCGGTCCCCCACTCATTGTTCCCCGGCTCAGAACCAAACACGCCGAAGCTGCTTTCAGTTGTATGCTCCCCACAAATGGAATACACTTCCAGAAAACCTAAGGTCTTCACCAACTCTGAGTTCTTTTAGGTCGAGGCTAAAAACACTACTTTTTACAGCTGCTTACCCCGAAGCCTTTTAACTTTTTTTTAGCACCAACCGTATTTACAATGTTGTTTTTAACTATATTTTGTATCTCATTTATGCATGGTTTTTATGAATCTGTTATTCTATTTTGTTTATTGATTGTGTTTCTTTCTGTTGTCTTACTATTAAGTGATAATGATCATGTAAAGCACTTTGAATTGCCTCTCCGTCTGAAATGTGCTATATAAATAAACGTACATTGATATTAAAATCTGAACATGTTGTAAAATCCTGAAAGTGTTCCTATTTCTTTCAAAGACATCTTGTTAACATGCCTGCCTGTCATTAAACTATGAGGAATATGTTATGATTCGTTCTCTCAAGGCTGTGTTAAAAAAACACATATAAATTATTAATAACAGTCTGGTACTGGGCTTTCACAAGGTGAGAGCAAGGATGAGAATGGGGAATAGGACTGTGGATGCTTTTTGTATTTGCTTTTAGAGAATGGGGATAATAGAGTTAAATTTATACAGTTTTTATTCTCAGTGTTGTTACATGACTTTGCTTATTGCAAATACTGGGGCCTGCATGGGGACCACCTGGATTAGCCTGAGGGGCTTCACAGGAAAATTAGAAAAAAGTTTAATTCCACTGTTATAATGAATGATTGTTTAGAAATGTATTTACTCTGAGTTGTCTCTCCAACCTCCTGCCATATCTCCTTAGTCATAATGTACTTTCAAAATCACCTTAGGCATAGTTTCCTCATTGCAATTCATAATTGAACTGTCTTTCTTTTAGCAGGTGCTGAATGTAAACAGAGAATAACATTGCCAGCTCTCTAACCCCCTTGTGTCCTACTGTCTGGGGCATGTTTTCAGAGGCTGCAGGACATGAGTGGCCGGAATGAATGGACACAGCGGCGAGTTGAGCCGAGTGAATCCGAAAATCGTGCTGACCGACCTGTGTGTGTTTCTCCACAGAAAGAAGCGTGACTGTGAGGGGAGAGACGTAACAACTCCCTGCTTTCCACGGCTCCCGTATTGTAGGGGGTGACTGTGTAACTTGTAAAAAAAGAAGACATGTACTTGCAAAAGAAGAAATAAGGTTTGTTCTCGCCTTCTCGCACGCAGGCAGCGACACTCAACACTTGAGAGGAGCTGACGTTAACCCGTGTGCAGCAGCGGAGACACGGAGCTGCCACGAATAGATCCAGTATCCACGACCCCAGACCGGGATAGGACCTCGTGTTCCTCTGGCAGTGGACTCGTATATTTCCCCTGTCTTCTCCCACTCCCCGTGTTTGGCTCTAACTCTTGTGTTTTTACACGAAGTGGATTTGTGTTCAAACTGAAGACAGGACTAGCGGTTCAGAGAAGGAGAGAAATGCCAACGGCGGTGACAAAGAGGAGATTCAGTAAGTGCACCGTTATCTTTTTTCAATGTCCCCCATTGAACTTGAGACGCAGCTTAAAGCTCTGCTGTTAGCGAACTTGCTGACATTACGGCAACAGTATGTATTAATGTGTTTGTTCTGTGTGTTATATTGGCTGGAATTACTTTGAAAATGCTTTTTAAAGGTGTAACTTGAACGGTGAAAGGTTGCAAGTCGGCTCCGTCTGGCAAAATCGGTGTTCGCCTCACGGCAACGCACACAGTTAGTTACTGTTTTTATTTGTGCTAACCTTGAATGTATAGCTAACAACAACTTTTATTACAAAGCCGAATGAGAGATAACAGCCTAATAATCGTTCTGCTTGTGGCTTACAGAAACACACAGTCAAATGCAGCCCTTATAGACTATCCACAGAAATGAAGGTGAATGGGGAAATAAGCAGCTTCTCAATCACTTATTTCACAAGTGATTTTCGATCAAAACAGCAGCACAGAGTTGGCAACGAACTGAGCGCAGGCACTTTTCAGTGATCAAATTGATGTAGCAGTGGTCTATGCAGGGATGAAATCTTAAATCAAGCTGAAAATCTGTCGAGAATCACTAATGAAATAATAAATAGGAGCAGTGGTGGTCTGTGGGGAGTGAGCCTTTCCTCACTCTATTTTGCTATAATTGCAATGTATGGATTTGACATTTTCGAGCTTATACTAGAAAGGATTTGCCATAAGGTGTCAGAGCTCTCTCAAAACCTTGCCTTTTCCCTTCAAGTGGGCTCGTACATGAGTGCGTGACCATGTCAGCAAGAGCCTCAGAAGATGAAATCTTTGCTCTTTCTTAATTTATCATTACCACAGACAGGTATTTGAATTAGTGTGTGCCAATCAATTTCAAAAGCTCGTGTGATGTGGACTTTCTCATTCATCTGCCCTAAAAAAAAATCACTATTGCTGCAGCATGGCTGTGGAGACAGGTTGGATGTCATGGATTTTCTCCTTGCAGCTGGAGCAAAAGCATACATTTCAGCCACCATCCATCAGAGAATTCAATAGCAAAACCATTTTTTGTGACAGCTTTTGCAGGTGCTCTACTTCATCTGATAGCCATTCGCCGAAAGCCCTAAACAAATCTGAAATAGGGGAAGTGTTTTTCACTGGGTAGATTTACAGAAAGAAAGCATTGCATTGAGCCTACAGCACTGTTTGGGTTATTTAAAGAAAGGATTTGAAGCCGGAGTGACATGATGAAGTAGCCTCATGGCCATCCTTTATCAATACATGAATCCGATTAAAACTGTCACAGACACAATGTAGAGACATAAACACGAGCCAAACTGTAACAGGATGAAAGAGGGTGGGTTAGTTTCTTGGAATTGCATCAGAGGCTTTCTGCAACTAAATCATAGGCCTTGCATGTGTGGGTTTCTAACCTTCAGCTTCTACCCACTGAAAGACAGTGATATTTCTACTCTAGATTTAGGGTAATTTATTAATAAACTGTCCTGTTTTAGCTTACAAAACAAAGGCATCTCAGTGGGACAGCCTATTGTAAAAATAGTATTGCTTTTGCATGTGGGATGTTCCATCGACACTGGAGAATACATGCCGATTAGGCAGTGGAGTCTCATTGTAATTTATTTTGTGTTGTAAGTGAGTCTCTCTCGTACTGTTTGGATCTAAGGTTCACCTGTTGTTGCTGTCTGGATAGATATTTTATCATTTTAGCCTGTGTTGATAGTGCTATTAGATGCCATGCTGCTGAAGCATTAAGGCTTTCTTCAATCATGTTGACGAGATGTTGTCAGAAAACTGCAGGCTTTCTTTACTGTGTGTATCCTGAATTATTGTCCTGTTGATTCTGTCTGTTTGTGGGCTGTGAAAGCCACTCTCCAATCAATTAACTTTTTGGCATTTCCTGTAAAATATGTTAATATGTTCCGCCATGGTTTGAGCACAGGTGTTTATATTTCTTTACACATTCCTGCAAGCTTTTAGGCCTTTATTCCCCAACTACTTCAAACCAAGAATCAAGAGATGACATTTGATTTATTTGACCTAATCCTCATGACTCCTGAGGATTACAGGGTGGCCCACAATGGATCACCACAGTGCTTTCTTCTTTTGTTTCTTGCCAGAAGAGTCAACAGTTCATTTGGTGTTCGTTGGGATTTTTTGAAAGAGTGTCTCTGAAAGAAAAAAGCCTCTTAACCGGTGACGTCATCTGCTTGTCACACATTTTGGCAGAAGCCAGGCTACATAAAAACAATTAGCAAACATCAGCTAGTTGGCATTGCAGCCACCTGAACTGAATTGTTTGTATTATGCTTTTAAATCATGGCTAAAAAAGCAGATTCTCCGACTAAGGCTGCATGATTTGCATTAAATAACTAACTGCTATTATATTGACTGATAACTATTGCGATATGATTCACGATACTAGAGGGATTGGTCTTTTTTAATCCTAATTCTCATTATAGTTGAAAAGTATAGTCATTTACTATTTATTTATGTTATGAATACAATTTGTGGGCCAGGTTATCTCTGCAGCTCCACAATATCTCATTTAAAATGGTATTTAAACACATATTTAACTCTAGAAATGTTGTGCTTCCTCCAATTTAAACATTCCACTAGTCCATATTGCAATTTCAATTACATTTCAATGAATGTGCAGCCCCAATTATTATTTTCTTACCATATAAATATGGCTATAGTTTGTTAGCATACAACTGAGACATTGACCTAGAGTAGAATCAACATCTAGTATCGGTTATTATACTGATGGCAGTGTGAGAAAAAGTTTTTAGTGAGTACTTGTCCATGGACAAGTGAGTTTGGCAATTTACTTGTCCGAATACATTTTTCACTTGTCCAGAATGGACAAAAATTGGGGCCACTGGAATCTTCTTCTTCGTCATCGTATTTTACATTTTCCCACGGTTTTTACAACACCGCTAACGTAAGTGAGCGGTAAGATTTTACTGCATCACACAAAGGGTTGGGTATCGTTTGGATTTTAGCGATTCCGGTTCTGCTTTTCGATTCCGGTTATTTTCGGTTCCGGTTCTTTTGAGAGGGTCAAAATAAGTCCCATGACAAACTGGGAGAAAAATATATTTATGAAAACATTAAGTCAAATCTGTATTCCTATTTAGAAATCACTTCATACTGTTTAATTTCTTACAGTTATTGAATACAATTATATAAAAATAATCTCTGCATTGTTTAGTTAGTTCTAAGTGGTGCAGTTTGAGAATGTACAATTGGCCCAGTGTCCTCTGATGTTACACTGCAACCTGCCTGTGGGACAGAGTCCAACCACACACATGTCCAACACATAGGACACCTAATAATAATAATAATAATAATAATACATTATATTTATAGCCTATAGGCCTAGCGCTTTTCTACAACTCAAAGACGCTTGCACGCATTTATTTACTTTTACTGCTCACTGTTTGTAAAAGTAAATAAATAGTATTTTCATTTCAATAATGTAGCTACTTTCTTTACCCTGCTTCATAAACAATACTGACATCCCTGTGCTCCTCCGAGTCTGGGGGTCCGGGGATGTGAGGACAGCGCGAGGACACAGACAGGGAGGCTGCTTCACTTCATAGAGAAAATGGCGGTCAATATTAACAACACAGGAGCTAAAACGCTTAATAACCTTCAGCGCGGCGCAGACGCTCCTGGTGCGTTTAGGGGGTAACTGTACAGAAAGCGGCGAGATGCATTTCCTTAGGAATCGACAAGCAGAACCGAAACTAACATTTCTAAACGAACAATGGCGGACACGTACAATTTGCGAATGAGTTCTGCCTTTTGTAAACTGAATGTATCAATAATTTGTCAATAAATCAGGGCGAAAAACGTTACTTGTCCGCCGGACAAGTCAATTGAAAGATCTACTTGTCCTATATTGTAAATAACACGTCCCGGACGGTGGGACGTGTACTTTTTCGCACACTGCTGATGTAAATAAACCTTCAGAAAAGCTTTCCATTTTAGTTCTGGTATTCGTTGGCGGGTATTACCCCGGTTAATTAATGTGGGAGTGACACCAGTAACCAGTGTTGCAGTTCGTACATTGGTGCCAGGGCCTAGGGCTACCCTTTTTTAACTTTTGAATGTCAAAGATGGCTTCAAATGAATTTACTTATTTTTGTAAGGCTGCATCAGTTGTGTCTGTTGTCCTGGGTAAATCCCTGGCCTGCATGAGCATTGTATGTTGTGTGGTATTTCCTTGCAGTCCTGGTCTGGGGCTCGTAGCCAGAGCATGTGCCTCGGCTTCCTCATATGTCGGCATTCCCTGGCAAGGGCCGGGTTGAATGGCACTGTAAAGAAATCAGCCCCTCTGTGGCCACACACTGAAAAACCACTCGGCACAACCCTGTCCAAACTGACGCTTTCTCATGCTTTCCATATGGGTAAAATCTGGATAATTTCAGGGCCTGGAGTTATAATGAGAGGATTTAGACATAGTGTGTTGGTCTGT
>NC_047519.1:31959476-32046976 GCF_902827115.2 Pseudochaenichthys georgianus | reverse complement strand
AATACTTCCTACTTATTGTGTTAACTTAACTGTTGGTTAATTTAAACACTGAAATGGTTCTCCGTTTGAACATCTGTGGCTTTATCCACGACAGCAGTTGGGGAGAAACTGCGCTTTTACATGTAAAGTTTGTTAAGTAAAGTGTATTATAAAGTGCAGAAGGAAGTCCTAACTTCTCTAAATTCGAGTAAAACAGTAAACAGGATTTCCAATGCAGAAGCTAAAAGGAAATAAGAAAACACACATTTGAAATGTGTTTACAGATAAGAAAAAGTACTGCACCATTTATCTACATAAAGCTGAAATGAGAAGAAGAAAAATAAGTGCATGCAGAGGATACGAGTACTTCTGCATGTTCACTAAAGCTAAGAGCAGATATGAGCATCACCTCAGCGTCGGGTCGCAGAGAGCGCAGGAAGCTCTTCAGGTCTCCGTGCGTCATCAGCTCCATCACCACCAGGGTGGGCTGCCCTTTGGACACAACACCCAGAAGACGCACCTGTGGGGACAAGAAGGGTTATTTTATTTTGATATATAGTCTGGCTTGTTTGCATTATGCATTTATCTAACAAACAACTGGTCTGGTAACAGCAAGGTGACTCTGCTGCCCTTCACACGGCTATATGTAGGTCTGGTCTCTGGAAGGTGAGACAGTTAGCACCTACTATTCTAGATCAGAGTTATTTGTTGTAAACTTAAACAAAAATAGGCAGTAAAAAATGCTTTTGTACTAGATAATAAACCATATCCTTAAAGAAAAACTAAACAATAATAAAGGATTATTTCCTGGTTAAATAAACTAATGAAAATCAAATTAAAGTTTGTCATAAAACAGCTTTTGTCAATTCTCTCGACATTGAACCACTGAAACTGAACTGACTTGATATTCCAGGAGATTCAAATTCATCACTTTTCTCAAGTCTCAAGTCCGATGTAACCAACGAGGGAATTTAACTTGATTCGCAAAAATATTTTACCGTTATGGCCATCCCTACTGAGTTCTCCAACCATGTATTTTGTTTGTATATGTAGCTATATACTACTCAGACATTATGCCTGGAACAAACAAAAACAGACCATAACAAGTAAATACAACTTAAATACTGAAACACAAAAAAAATACAAAAAACTAAATTAAATCTAAAAATCTAAACTGAAATAGAATAGAATAGAATAAAAAATATCTTTCTCCGATCAGTTTGGTGTCCACATATGAACAGTTGAAACGTTTCTGTGGGGTTCATTGATTCACACCCCACATTGCACTTGTACGTATCAGTACAACGAGCTTTTATCACCTGAGGCAGCGAGCCAAAGTAAAACCTTTTCTCTCCAGACAGCAGTTTGAGACAGTAGTCCATGCCTTTGTTACCACCCGGCTGGACTACTGTAACTCTCTCTACATGGGGGTCAGAGGGTCCTCCCTCGCACGACTGCAGCGGGTGCAAAATGCCGCAGCAAGGCTCTTAACTGGCACACGGAAGTATGACCACATTTCCCCTGTTTTAGCTTCTCTCCACTGGCTGCCAATTTATTTTAGGATCCATTTTAAAATTCTTTTATTTACTTTTAAATCCATAAACGGCATGACCCCACCATACCTTACTGAGCTGCTACAGCATTACACGCCGAACCGCCCTCTCAGGTCAGCGGACCAACTGCTCCTGAATGTGCCTAAAACCAGGTCAAAGCTCAGAGGGAGCCGTTGCTTCTCTGTAGCGGCTCCCAAACTGTGGAACGCTCTGCCCCTGGAGATCAGACAGGCCTCCACACTGCCTGCTTTTAAATCGCTTCTTAAAACCCACCTCTTCTCCTTATCGGTTTAACATTTGGCGTTTCAACATCTTTCAGAGAGTCTTTTTTGCTTTTAAATAGTTTTTTGTTTTTACTTGTACTTGTTTTATGGTTTGTGAGCTGAGCTGTGTTACTTCTTTGTATGCTTTGTTTTATCTATTTGCCTGTACAGCACTTTGGTCTGGAGGTTTAAAGTGCTTTATAAATAAAGTTGTATTGTATTGTAGTAACCAAAAAGCTCTGTTTAAGTGCTAGGTGAGTTTCAGAACATGGCGTCTCTCCTCACCACATGGTGGCAGCTGAACGCCTTCATGACCGAGGCCTCGTTCAGGAACTCGATTCTCTCCCGCAGGCTAGCCGACTCGTTCACCGTCTTCACCGCCACGTGTGAGTCCCCCTCGCCCTTGATGATGTCCTTGGCGATTCCCTCGTACACCATGCCGAACGAGCCCTGCCCCAGCTCCCTCAAAATGTTGATCTTGTCTCTGGGCACCTCCCACTCGTCCTCCTCGTACACTGCAGGCACATTTTACAGGAACACGTTACACATGCAGCTTATAACGACTGAGTTCACAGGACCTTACGAAGGTTGGTTAGAACAATAAATTGGATAATGTGATCATGCAATTGATCAGTAATCAGATTTATATCCTATCCTGCATTTTCCAAATCTGATGTTATTTTGCATGCATTCTAAAAGACATCTGGTTAGTGTTACACGATGAAGGACTGAAGAGATCATTGGGCATGTTTTTCAGTAGAGTGAGGTTTTGGACTTATTCCGACAAATGTATTTGTTTTGGAAATCTAATCAGACTGTGTCATGTGCGAGCATATTAAAGAGGACATAAGTAAGCTTCTATATTATTGATGAAACGGCTCTTTGCTTACCGTCAGCAGCGCTGAGGTACTCGGGGTTAGAAGAGGCGTAGATTGGACCACTAGGTCCTTGAGTTTGACTAAAAGGAAAAACACAACATTTACTTTAATAAATATATCCTAATAGGATAATGCATGACAACAACAGGATGTACTGATCCCGTACCTCTTCTTGAACATCACAACTCCTGCGCCGGCCACGAACAGCAGCAGCACAAAGCAGATGATCGGTCCGATGACGATCTTCACCGCGTAGAGAGGATCGCCTGTTCAACACAGAGAGTGAGTCACATTTCAGGTAAGAACAACAACAAGCTCTTAATAAACCCTCAGCGAGCTGCAGCTCAAGGATCAATATCTGGCTCTGTGAACAAACACGAGTACAACTTGTAGCATCTTTTGATCTCGGTGTAATGCTTGAGAGGACTGCGTCATACAAAGCATCTGTATTTTAATCTTCTGCTTTTGCATACATTCAGATTGATGTGTAATCAAATGTTCCATGGATGGACTCCTCATCAAGTGTGCTGCTGGTGGGAACTAATCTCATAAAATATAAAATTAACTAAAGTTACATTTCAGAAAAAATATTGTATTTCTACGGAGCCCTGAGCGGTCAAATGATAGAATAAAAAAATTTGTGAATCTGTGCAAACTTATTTGTAAATCCTGTCCTGTGTGGTTTTGCATTTAAGAGACGTCAAATAGCAATACTTGACTGTAAAACTGTGTGAATAGAATCATATTGATGTATGCATGTCTTGGTTAGGTTTGCCTTCATGTTAGATGCAGACTTACTTGCGTCCTGTACATAGAAGTACGTGGGGTCGGTCCAGGATCCGTTACCGGCCAGAGACGTGGCCCGGATCCTTACCGTGTAGTTCCCAGGATGCATCACTTTCAGCCTGCAGCCGTGGGTCTCTCTGAACATGCTCCTGGACACGCAGTAGTGCAGCTCCTGCAGGAGAACAACGCCGAGGTCCAGGTGTCAAGTCAAAGTCAACTTTATTGTCAATCTTCCAGTTTGTGTGTACAGACAGAGATCGAAATACCGTTTCCCACAATCCCGAAAATCAAAACAAATGTATTTAAAAATATGTATATATGTACACAGAATCATTTTTACATGTGCACACATTAAGACCTGAGAGATGTGAACAATACATGACAAACCAATGCTTCATCCTTTTCCAGTTTAAAAAACATTTGCATTGGATTTAAAGTTTTATTTAATATTTCCACTGTGGAAAGCATCCATGTCTTTTCTTGTTTTCCACAGTGAATAACAGTCTGCAGCATCAGCCAGATGTTTTGTAAACCTGTCTCCATAGCAACTGATACATGGTGCAACTCTAAAATTACTTTTCCATTAACTTTATCACCCAAATCACATTAGTGGAACCACAAATTCAAAATGCAAGTCCAGTAATAAGTATCTATCCATTCATCCATCTTCTCCCGCTTATCCGTGGTCGGGGCGCGGGGGTAGCAGTTCCAGCAGAGAGCCCCAAACTTTCCTTTCCCTGGCCACATCAACCAGCTCTGACTGGGGGATCCCAGGGCGCTCCCAGGCCAGCGAAGAGATATAATCCCTCCACCTGGTCCTAGGTCTACCCCTTGGTCTCTTCCCAGCTGGACGTGCCTGGAACAGCGGCCGGTGCCAGTAATAAGTATTGCCTCTCTTATTTGTCTGTGCTGCATGGGCAGTTTAAAGATGGATGCATTACATTTGATTGTCAGTGAAATTGTCTTTCGCGGCTCGTTAGACAAATGAGAACGGGAAATATAAAAAGTGCTTTGTGACTGTGAATGAGTATAACTGTTTATGTGCTGTTGTAAACTCGCAGTAAACTGATGTACTCGGTGACCCAACCACTGAACACACTGTGTGTGCGTGTGTGTGTGTGTTTCTTCACCTCAGTATCTCCCAGTCTCTTGTAGTTGACCTCGTACAGGATGATCATGCCATTGGGAGAATTTGGCTCCTGCCATGTGATGTGCACAGCATTTTCTGTCACGTCGAAGTTGATGGGACTCAAGACGTTATCGGCTTTGTCTGCGGGGAGAACAAAATCACATTGTCTTATAAATCATATTTCTAGCAAAACCCAGGTCTGTGTGGATAAAATAGAGGACGAGATGTATGAGTATCCAGTAGGAATACTTTTCTTTTTCTCTCCATCACTCTCCTCTGCTCACACGGAAAAACAGACATCATTATAGTTTTACCTACGCTCCCATGGCTCCCTGTGTCTTTTAGAATAGTGTTACGTTTTTTTAAATTATGGACAAGGACAAAGATGGGATCGCTGAGTTTGTTGCATGTATTTTGATGGACTCTTATGTTGTTATGACAACAAAAGGTGGGTTAAATTGAAAGGACGGTAAGAAATGTATGATTTCTTTGTTAGTTGGAGTCTTTGGTTATTCCTACGAGTGCAGAAAAGCATGTTCTCTAAAGAAAGCTCAAGGTCCCAATTCATTGAGTTTTTCAACAAATATTTTAGGAATTCCAATACACAGTACAAAAACATCTTTGTAATGAACGAGTCGAAGGCGTTACCAAAATAAAAAATCAGTTTGTTGCCCAACAAACAGATGACATTCTTTCACTTAACCACTATTTTTCTTTCTTTACCGAGAGTGAGAAAACATTTGTGTGGAGGGAATGAAAAGCCAGCTTTTGTGAGAATAACCAACATCTCCAGGTAGAAAGTCATTGATGTTAATGTTTTGTTTGAGAGCTCCAGGTGCCTCCTTACCTTCAGGCATGGTGCGGGCGCTGACGTAAGCCGCCATGCTGCAGCGCAGCGGGTCGGTCGGGTGGTTGCAGGCGTGAACTTCGATCTGGTAGCTTGTGAAGTGGCGCAGGTGGGAGATGACGGTGGACTCCTTGGTGTGGACGGTGACAACCGTCTTTGTGCTTTCCAACGGTTCCCCGTCCTCGGGGGTGCCTGTGCCGTGGGGCGGGCTGGGGGCGGTGGTGAGGAAGGGGAGGGTTCGGTTGGCGATGCCAATCGCAGACCGCCGATGTCTGGAGCCTCTAAACAAGGCAAGTCAAAATGTACAAGAAATTAAAAAGATGTCAGATCTGCTTGCAACTTTGCAAACCTGTGTCTGACAAAGTCTGTCACTTCCTGAAAGTGACTTTCACAAGCACTCAATTGGCTAGTTGTGATGCGATGAAAAGGAGTTACGTTTAACCTTCTTTCTCTAGTTCCTTTGTTTTAAATGACACAACCATGTCTCATTTCGAGTGTGTATGAGAGCAACACCATTAGTGTTTTTCAGGAGAAATGGTCTAAAAATGTGCTTTAAGCTCCATTATTAAATTGTGTTTCACTTTCTCTATGAAGATGACCGGTGTGATATTTGGATCAGCTTTAAACACCTTTGAATTTGAAAGTGTGGACAACTCTTTGTGAGAACAACTTATTTCCTAGTATTACCCTGTATTATACAGTTTAGTTCACTTTAGTGTGCTTTTCTGAGTTGAATTTACTGCCAAACAGGACTAGGATGCATTTACAATTATATTTACCGTTTCCATACAACTGATAAGCAGAAGGGTCTGCAGGAAATATTTAGCTAGTTTCAGTGTAGTAGGGACACTAATAGAAGACATAATAGGGAAGAATGTATTAACATGATTTGCTTTAGCACAAATACTCATAGTCTCTTATATAAGAGTGCTCAGCAGGATCCAAATAACAAACACAAGATGGAACATGTTTTGTGGGAAGATAAATGGAAATCAATGTTGAAGTGTATTGAGTTTGACAACTCTCTAAGTTAATCAAACAAAAACACTACATTTTCCTTATGTTTAATTCTTAAAAGAAGTACTCTGCTGTCAGTTGTCTTACTTGAGCTCAAAGACTTCATTGTGGAGGTAATTCTCAAAGGTCTTGCGGTACTCCGAGTCCTCTTTCTCCTTCTTCAGCTCCTTGTCGGTCTTGGGGCAGCCGCAGCATCGCGTCCCCTGGCCCTGATCCTCCGTCTGGTTCCACTTCTGCTCTTCGTCACTGTCCACCTGAGTGGGCACTCGAGACGGCACCTTCATCCCTGGTGAACAGAACAAGGGAGTGAATGGGATTGTTGGTGCAATAAACACAGACATGTTTTATGCACAAACATCAACGAACACACTGGCACAAGCCTGAGGGGCAAGTCTGTCAGTGTCATCACCGAGTCCCCAGCCTGTCTCTGAGATAAATTAGCAGTGACACAACCTCCCTACTGACTCCTATCTCTCCAGGATGTGAGGGAGAGATGGGAGTTCAGAAGAGGAAAGTTTGGGCTCAGTTTTATGCAAACATTGTCGGGAACTGATGGCAGTGCATCCGTGAAGGTCAGGCTGAGACAGCAAAAACTGAACCAAGATAGATGTCTGAACTTAGCTTGAACCTGAGGCAGAGTGAGGGGAAGATCCAGTGCCAGGCTCCACGTACATTAGTCGAAATAATACTCAGCAAATAAAGAGATCACCTTAACCGCACTAGATTTTCTCGCTCAAGGGTAGAGATTAGATCTTGGTTCAACTCAAACAAATGTGCCTCTATGTTTGAAAGATAAAACCTTTCCATACATGCTTTTCTCTTGCCCTTGTTTGTCCTTCCTGCTGAGACAACATGAACACGGTTTCTTTGACATATTTCTATTGGCATTTATTAACTCCAGTTTTGGTGATTTGAATGTTCTAAAAAAGACAAGCCACTCTTCCAGGGACATGTACAGCTAATGAAAGCTTTTTAAAAAAGGTTAAATGTCTGTTGATTTTTAGGAGTTTCTTCAAACTTAATACTGTTTTATGTACATGAAGTAAGCAAACAAATATTTAAAGAAAATGAGGATAAGCTTTTGATGGTTGGTTATACATTTGTTTATTGTTTTAGTTTTGGATGTTTGTTGTTGAATTGTTGCCGTTAAGATGGTATGCTTTCGTTTTGATAATTAAATAATGTAATTTAAAGTGGACCTATCATGCTATATTTTAAACATATATTGTAGGGCCATACCTATACAGAACATGTCTGTGAAGTTTTTTTTTCAAAATACCAACCAGATCACCCATTGTAGCCATGCCTCTTACTGCTCAAACCCCTCTTTTGAAGCCCTGTTAGAGAAACGCGGAGTTTGGGTCCTTAGCTTGAAAAAAATAAATAAGGAGGCGGAGCTAATGCCTGATCAGAATTATACCGGAGATAAAGTTAAATTCGGTTGTGATAAAACGCCATCCTGTTTAAACCACGTCAAGGATTATTTCTGAAATAGTATGGAGCTCAAATGCTTTTTCTCTTGCAGGTTTATCACAAGGTGAGTCCTTTTTTTATACACATGTGCTCTACGGTACAGGTTAGATCTGAGTGTTAGTGAGGCTTGCCAATGTAAACAAAGACGAGATTACGTCCAAAACACGTCAGGCATTGTTTCCGATAGCAACTTTCGGATGGAATCTGTATCCGCTCGTTGTAGCCCCATTTTTAAAAGATTTGGGTACGGAGGAAAAGAGAGAGGGTTTTATTTTCTGACGCTGCGTGAGTTCCCCGACGCACCGGGGACACATATTTATGTATAAAAGACATCACAAAGTGCATTTTGCATGATAGGTCCCCTTTAAGTTAAAAGTAGGTCTTATGTAGACAAGTCAATGAGCTGAAATATTAAACTCTCCCCTAAAACCGAGCGCTCATTCCTTGTGGCTGAACCAACTACCACCACTTGAGTACTTAAAATGTCATGTTATCTATTGGGGTCATCGGAAGCAGTTAAGAGCTTGAAATGCTGTTGAGTGGGAGGAGCTTTTCTAGTAATGTGAAGATGACAGAAGACATTCCTCCTCTCTCTTGCTCTTCGACAGTCAAACCGCAAACTCAGACGCAGACACAACAACAGACGACCACAACAATGCGGCTCACCCTTCTGACAGTAGTCGAACTTGTAGAGCTCGATGGCTTCCGGCTGCCGCTGACAGAAGACCAGGTAGTGGGTGATGTTACCGTTGGGGTCGTTGGGAGGTTTCCACTTGAGGATGATCTGGGAGGACGAGTTGGACGAGGAAATGGGGTCCAGCGGGACAGAGGGTTCTGAGGAGAGATCACAGGAATACAGAGGTTTAACAAGTGGGATTGGTTGATGTTCAGCAGGGCTTCTTAAAGCATACGCATAATCGTTGATTAAAACGTGACAAAAAAAGCACACAAATACAGTTTTTAAAAACAGTTACAAACATGTACACATTTGTGAGGAATAGGGTGCACCTGTTAAACTATTTAAAAATAAGTTTAATTATGAATACAAATATAAAATCATAAATGTTGATGGGTCAATGAACTAATATTATAAAAAACCCATTCAATATACTGAATATTTTAAAAATGATGCTGTAAGAAAATACATTTGTAGTTATCAATTTCTCTCCTAATTTTTTTTAAGGTGATCAATATTACTGTAACGGAGGTGATCTCTGGGGCCATAGATCTCGGCCTCCGTTACGGATTGTGTAGCTTCGTTGGTGGCGAAGTGTATGTAGTGTGTGCATCTGTCTGTGTTTTAGTTTGTCTGTCTCTGTTTCCTGGTTTTGTTTTGAAAAGTGTTCCCTTTCCCCATGTTGCTGCTGATTGTGTGCACCTGGTGCCCTGTGTTGTCTCCTCCCCGCTCACCTGTGTCCTGTTGTGCCGATTAGTGTGGGTGTGTATTTAGGCTCTGTTGCCCTGTCTGTTTGGAGGCTGGTAGTGTGGTGGCTGGTGACTGTGCGGACAGGAGCAGCAGATTGAGGCTGTGTCATATCATATGTGTATGAGTTAATAAATGCCCACCGGGTTGTATTTTTGGACGTTCTGCCTCTGCCTCCTTGCTTGGTCGGGCGCTCAATTGTCAGCTTCACAATTACATTTGATTTAAATGTTAAACTCTTTAAAATGTTATTCTTCTTACTGTATTAACCTTGGTTTTCACAATTATGCATCAGTGAAATGTAAGTATAATTTCACGACTGTAAAGGTACGTGTAATTTCCAGTTGCAAAACAAACTGCACGTTAAGATAAATGTTCTATTCCTAATTTGACCCTACTTAGTGAACACAGATTAGCTCCACTAATGCAAGAGGCATGATAAACATGCGTCAGTGTGATTTGCAATAGCAGTATGGGAACTCTTGCACTAACTGCTTGTTGTTTGTGAAAATTAAATGCAGCTGACAAAATGTATTTAGCGTCTATCCAACCAAATTTTGTGATCATTGATTTGCGCCAAATATGGGCATCTGATTACAAAGTGTGTATTCTGTGCAATGCAGAGTACAAAAAGAGGTCACCAGCTACATGTGGCGGGAACACAGACTGGCATCACCGTATAACTGTCAGTCTGCTGAGCCGTCTTTTAAGTAGACGTATGAATCAGATTCTCGAGTAGGAGGCAAAAAAAAAAACAGACATCTTAACAGCGTCCCGTCCTGAGGTAGATTAGGAGTTCAGAGACGATATAAATATCTCTGAACAGAAACTGTGAAGAGGGGAATGAACGGGAGGAAGCACGACAGACTGAACCCTGAGGAGGCACAGAGAGCTGGGTCGTCACAGTGTGATCGTGTTGTCCCCGTTTAATGACGGTGCCACACACTGGTCCGACTGCATTGTCAGACTAAGTTTCACCAGCAGCAGCTTATTCGTAATGACAGCTTTGCACTTCTGAAGATGTATTCTGGTTAGACATGAGACAGACCAGGATCCGGGGAGGTTGCCAGACGGGTAAAAAAACAACCCTCCCGACATCTCTGACTGACTGAGTCTGATGTGTCTGCTGCTGGAAGCCTGTTGTGTGAGCGAAGGATGTCATGTTTGATGCGGTTTATCAGGAAGGAAGAGCTCATCGTGTAAAAGGAAGCCGGTTAGACGGGTCATCATGACTACGACAAATTCGTCTGTACACGATGCACACCGTGGGTGGCAGAGTACAATTAAGTACTGGGGAAGAGATTTATCATCGTGGCGTGACCGCCTGCTGCAGACACCTTGCTGCACGAGGTAGCACAGCGTCGGTCGATGGCGCCCCGAGCGGATCGTGCCATCTGTCTGTCTCTCCCCTGTTCTTGTGCCAAGGACATTTTTTGAGCTGACAGACTGACACACACAACACTGGAGTGCACCAGTCAATGATAGTGACACCACAACAAATGTGGATTCCAGACAACCCCTAAAAAAGTCAAAATACAGCAAAGAAAAGGGCTTTTTTTTGCGGAAAATTATTTCACAAATCGTAACCTGGAGCTTCAAATAACAGCATATTTTGATAACCTTAAGAATTTGGTTTGAGGTTTGAGATTTGTACTAGTTTTTTTAATTAAGGAAGACGTGTCTCAAACATTGATTTTCTTTTAAGAGATTGCTCGATGATGATAATTGTTCATGTCCGTTACTGTAACCTCATGCCTTTACCGATACCATATTTTTTCACTTTCTTAAACAGTTTATCTGTTATTCACATAAATAATCCAGAGATTTCAAATAAATCGGGGGAGTATTTAACTTTATATCCAGTGAACAACACAGATCTAAATCAGTCTTACTGGTGGCGTTGGTGCGGACATATATGATCTCGCTCTTGGCTCCGAGGACCTGGTGCTCGTCAGAGGCTGAGAGCTGCGTTTTCACCATGATGGCGTACTGCGTCCACGGCTTCAGAGGCAAGATGAGATGACCCGGCTCAAACTGCTCCTTGTCCCCCTCTGTGGCCCGGCGCGGAGGGTCAACGTCAGCAATCACCCAGCTGTTGGAGCCGCAGGCGTCCTGCCCGTCAAACTCAGTTACGTTCTGAAAAGTTCTATTGTGGGGAAAAACAATAACAGTAAAAAGTTATATGCAGGTTTAAATTGTATTCCAGTTGAGAAAAGGATATTGAGTTTCAGTTTGATGTTTTACAGCCATTTATCATGGAATATATCTGGCCAGGCAGTGAAGGTAAAAAGCTTTACAAAACATCTCTGAGGCAGAAGAGACGATTTTTTTTAAACGAATAAAGGTCCAAAACTATTGAATACAAATAAATAATACCTTTAAATTAATTCAAACTCAACCTGCATGACCTAGTGATACAATATATTACAGGATTGATGTCCAGTTAATTGTTTGGTGCTTCACTAAAGCCAACAGGTACCTCTCATATTAGTTTCTGTGGAAATGCTACTGCAGGCAGAGAATGTTACATCGATTGTGTTGAATCTAAAATGCTTCCTTCAATGACTTCTTCGTCAGTTCAGTCAGTGTAATTATTTGAAGAGACTCTTTCAGATGTTTTGATGTTATAGAGTAAAGGACCGGGCTAATATTGTAAACAGTAACAGAGTAGTTGTGTTATATCAAGTGTTTTTCCATTAACACCATCCAAAATGCATCTGATCTGATTCAATTCATATTTTTCTTAAATATGATGTACTATGGCAGCTAATAAAATATTTGTCTGGCAGAGATCTAGGTCTGAATGTTAAAGATGGATTTAAAATGTACTTACGCTTCTTTGTAGAGCACCATAAAGCCCAGCAGGTCTCTGAAATCTGGAGGCCAGAAGGGCTCCCACTTGACCATTATCTTATCGCTCATGGTTCGGATCTGGGTAAACTTCAACGGATGGTTCTCACCTGATCAAGAAAAAAAAGAACCAAAATAAAAATTGGAGTACATGGCTATAACTTATCTCTTACAAAAAGCACAGCACTTCATTGTAAAGCTACCATTTACAAATAGCAAGTATTTCTCCTGTATTTGACTAATAATAATAATATTGGGGGGGGGATGAAACCCTCTTTAACACATGCAGAGCACACAGCACACACAGTGTCTCCTAGTACCAGGAGTCTAGTACTAGGAGCAGTGGGCAGCTATTGTACAGCGCCCAGGGAGCAATGGGAGTGGGGGGGAAGGGGGTTGTCCGGTGCCTTGCTCAAGGGCACCACGACAGGGCAGGAGGTGAACTGGGACCTCTCCAAGTAGCAGTCCACACTCCATCTTTAGGTCTGGTCGGGGACTTGAACCGACGACCCTACGGCTCCCAGTACAAGCCCCTACTGACTGAGCCACTGCCGGTATACAGTTGGGCTCCAGTTTGCTGTTATGACCCGGCTGCTAAATGTTTGCACGCAAAACAAGCTATCAAGTAGGGCTACTCAATTAATCGTATTGTAATCGCAATTACGATTATGGCTTGCAACGATTACGAAATATAACGATTTTTTTTTTTTTTTATTGGTTTTTCAGGTGAGCTATTCTTAAAGTTCAGGGTAATCAACTGTTAAAAACATACTGTTAAAAAAAAAATTCTCCAATAAATTGATGTGTTCAAAGTAAATGGATAATCGTTTTTTAATAATTGTGATATCAATTATTGACCCAAATAATCGAGATTATGATTTTTGCCATAATCGAGCAGCCCTAGTTTCTAGCAAAAATGTGTTAAGAGATGACATGAGCAGCCCTACCAGCATTTGCCATGGTGGCCAAAACATTTTTATTTGGTCTTAAATTGTAGTTCAACATTTATTTCCTGTTACTTCTGGACCATGACGGTGGGCCAGCCTTAAATGTTTAACTGAGTGGAATATGTTGAATATGTTTTACCAAAATGTTGGCTATATGTTAAGGAGTTTTCAGGTTGTGACAGTGCACTGCACACATGTTTGTTGATCTTGTTTATTGGTATTTCTTATTTTGATATCATTTATTTAAATGTAGATATGAATGTATAATTTATTTTATTTTATTTTGGTTTTTCAGTTGATTAACCTGAACGTATAATTCAACAGTTAAAACTTTCAAATTATTATTTGTTTTAAAGTACAATAAATGGATGTTTTCAAAGTCAATGAATAATCGCATTTAATAATCGCAATTACAATTATTGACCCAAATAATCGAGATTATGATTTTTGCCATAATCGAGCAGCCCTACGAGCAAGCACCCCAACTTTAGCAACTGAACTATATTTAACCGTTTAAAACAAGTGTAGAAGAAAGCATCACCCTGTAATGCCATCCAACCGGCATCTGCTATCATGTGACTTGTGGGTGTGTTCACATTACAACATACTGTAGGGGCAGCCTATTGTAAATACTCTTGTTCATAAACTACCATTGGAAACAGTGATATGATCCTGAACACAACGTCACCTTTTCAGATAACAACGTTTTCAGTTACAGCTCATTCTAAGCGGAAGAAAAAAACGGTACAAAGTTGAAATTATTTTCCACAAGATTTTCCGGGACATTTTACTTTCTCGCTCTTTTCCCTGACTAAAAATGTTTTCCAGGACACGTTGGAACCCTGAGTCTCTTTAATTTTCAAAAGAATAAAGTAAAAGTATCAAAAACATATAAAAGATTATCCCCTTGTCTCAATCTATAATGAAACCGTATAAACTCATCCCTGCTCACTGTCACCTAACTAGATCAGAATATGTAGTTAAAGACAGAAACAACAAATAGGACCAAACTTATATCACTGTTACCATGTCAACAGTTATTCTTTGCTTTGCTCTGTTGGTTGTTCCCAGTTAATCCATCAGTAAACGTATAGGAACAGGAAATAACCATCATAACAATAACTAGGACATTGATAGGACATTGTCTGTTGCCATAGTGACTCCTGTAACAGCTGCCATGTTTTCAGAGGTTCTTACATGAGGCCTGGTCTCCGTTGGTCTTGGAGGCGATGTCGTTCTTGATTTGCCTGTCTTTGGTCCCCGACACCTCCTCCATCTTGCGGATCTCCGACATGCAGAGTTTGGAGTTATAGTGGAAAAACATGCGTCCCTGAAGGATGGTCAGCTTGTGTTTGGACCAATCCCAGAGCTGCCGCAGGTTCTGGTTATCCAGGGCATAGAACGAGTAATTTCTGGAAAAGAATACACAAAATTGCATGAAACATATCCTTCATGAGGCATAGGATTTAGCTGAGGATTATATGAAAAATGTAAAAGTGTCTGAGAGTGGTTAGCCCACATTTTGCATCATATGCCATGCTTAAGTGTAGCCCAATGTGCTGCAAGTGCCTTCCACCTCGACTGAATTAAACCTCATATATGATTTGGGAACATCTAACAAAAAACAGTTACCACAGAAAGACATTTTGAAAAAGGTCAGTCCTTCCGCTTTTAACTCATAATTACAGGCAGAGGCTGTGACATGGCGAGGATGAGACGAGGCTCAGAAGAAGGAGACTCACCCGATTTCCTGTTCCTCCCCGCGAATAACACGGAGTTTGCGGAAAAACGAGAGGGATACGAGGGCGTAGGAACGTCTCACTGTCAGGTATCCAGTGATCTCCTCCAGCTGGCCCAGGCTGGCCTCCAGTTCAGCTGCGATGTTGTCTGCAGAGAACCAGAAGAAAAAGCCCTGAAGTGACCTGTGCTTCCACAGCATGCTCAGTGCTGACGCTCCTCAGGCAGCTGTTGTTTGGCAACAAACTGATCTCTGTTTTCAATTCTTTGTTTTGTTCATCCCAGCTTTCTTTTTGGCAAAATAAGCTGTTCTGGCAAAGAAATTATTGTTTACAATCAAATAAACTTTTAGACATTTTCATTATTTATTATATGTTTATGCCCAATGTGTCTTTGTGCTAATGGTTACGTTAAATGTGCTACAAATCTGATAGAAATATTGTGTGTTAATCTACACCTAGCTTCTTGCCCTTTCTTAGAGAAAGCACAAATACATTTTTTCTGAACCTTACATTTGTGTTGACCTTTTGATCTGTTCATTAATGTATATTGGTGTACTTTTGTCTCAGATTCTAAATGTTATTTTATTTCAATTTACAATCTGGTTTATTTGTAATAATGTCTCCTATTGTTGTCCTGTTGTAATCTGATTACAGCACAGATACTCACTTCCTCCACGCAGGTTGATGACGAGGCTCCCGTTGAGGACCGTGCAGCCTCTCAGAGCCTGGGCCGCCGTCACAGAGTCGACCATCTTCAGACCCATACACACCTTGGGACAGAGCCCTGCACAGGGAGTGCAGATCAGCCTGTTGAAGAAAAGCGTGACAAAAAACAAAGATTAGTCAAATATTCTGAAATGTGTGTGAAGGAGCAACAAATCAAAACTGATAGATGTGCTTTGAAGTTAATTCAAATAAAAATAATTTACAGTTCTCTTTAACAGACACACTAGAAGCATCTGGCTTGCAGGTCGTGAACAGTCTGATTTTGTTTTTGCTGAAACCTGCTGCCTGTTATGGCTGAAAGGGCTGATAAACAGTGATATTAAACTGAAACAGTAAAGTCGCCGGCCAGACAGCTGAAAAAGTCACTTTAAAAAACACCAAATCTTTCTGTAGAGCGGAAAACTCGTTTCTGTGGATACATTACTATGAGCTAGCAGTAAAAACATTGATTGCACCATAAACCTTCATAAAAATCCATACATTTCTTCTTGCCAAAGACAGCTTTTTTTCAAACTATATTTGTCTTGTGTGAGTTGCCGAGTGGAAGAGAAAGAGAGAACATAATAAGTTCCTAAAAGAAAACTACTCACAACAAGATTGTGGTTTGATCTTGTGTAACCAGGTCAGGATTCATTCCTGTTAAGTTTTAACACAACAACCCGAGTGCCACATAGTTCCGTTATATATTCACAAGACAGGCATTTATGGCCTGAAAGAAAAACAATATGTATTTTTGATTTGGTGAACTGTCAAAGCTGCACTGAATGCAAAACAAAAACACTAAAAAAGAAGCTTCACTCAACCTGTGTTTTTAATTAACAGACCCCGACCCTTCAAACAACCTGGCTTACGTAATGATTTCACAACAAGTCTCTTCTCATAACCGGTGTATGGTCATGGCTTTGTGTGTCAACCATATTAACCCAATTCCTGAAAAGCTGTCCCCACACTCATAATGTGGTCAGTGCCATCTACTGTATGATGAGGTTAAATATAAAGTACTCCGCAGTCTCTCAGATTCACAAAGTGAGGAGACACTTGCTGCAGAGCAGCTGTTTTTGAAGGTTCAAATGTAGTATTTAAGGCGACAATGAGACAATGATGAGCTGTTTGCACAGCGTTTTTGTCTTGATTGTGTTCAAGTATTTGTTGCTGCTGGCTGGTTGGTTGGTTTATGAGGTGAGAGTGCCATTGTTTAGCAACGGTTGACTAAGCTGTCACAACAATTACAGAAGAATGTGGCATTTCTTTTGTGGAGGCCAAATAATGGATGCTGGCGGCAGCTACAGATATCATGGCACTAATCTACAAGTATGTTAAAATAGGAGAAATATAAAGCAGAGGGTACAGAGGCACTTGTAAAAGATTCATGACAGCTTTAAATAACAAAACAAAACATCACTGACAAAACACAAAAGATAAAATAGCTGAAAAGTGTGTCTATGTCTTGCAAACAAAAGAAGGTCTATGGCATTGTTACATATCTCTTGACCTTTTCCCCTCTCTAGTGCCACATCTGCACTTTCAGCGTAGACACTCATAACGCCTTGGAGTACACCGCTTATCCACAAAGCACTTTCATTTCCACAGCTTAGGTTGAAGCCAGAGACGGGAGATGGATGCCAAAGAGAAGAGCTGTGCCATAAGGGGAACAGAACGGGATTCAGAGGTTGAGATGAGGGTGGGTTCATCACAGGTCAGCGCTGGTATAAAGGTTTGGATTACAGCTCTGATCACCTGGCAGGAAGGGATCAAATCTGCCCATCGAGAGGCTCCTTTTAATGAAATTGGTTCGAGCATTGTTTCAAAGATACGAGCAGCTCCCACTCAAGTTTCACCTGTGCAATGTAGGCAAAAAGTATACAATAATATATATATATATAGCTTTATATTGGATACATTAATGTGAAGTTATTGTTGTGCATTTTTTTATTTCGTTATTACAACGTTCCTATTGTTTCAACTCTGCTGAACAAAAATAAATATATCTATATAACTGAGGACAGCATCATATAATGCAATTAATGTTGTGTGTAAAGCACGTGATGTCAAAATATAGATTTGATATAAACCAGAAGTCATGCCTTTATGACAAAACCCTTTAAAGTTGGCACTGAAGATGGCTGCCGTGTGTCAAGCTCCTCCTCATTCACTCTCATTAAGCACGGTTTACATTCATATTATTCATCTGCAATACTAACTTGCACTTGCAATAACTTATGTCTTAGATAAAGATTTTGCTTTCAACTGAATTACTTATGTTTATAGATACTTAATGAGCATTGTTGGAGAGTGCCTGAGGCCTATGAATTGTATTGCCATGACTGCCAAGTGTAATTGTTGCGCATATGATGTGAACAAAGAACTTGAACCCAACAAATGTGTTAATAATGTTTCGTATTGTTTTACAAGCCTGATGAAATGCACTACAGCTGGAAGCATTTTATTTAACTGATTATAAATGAATTAGGGCTGTCAGTCGATTAAAATATTTAATCGCACATTTTTGATCTGTTCTAAATGTACCTTAGAGGAATATTTTTCAAGTTTGTAATACTCTTATCAACATATGAGTGGACAAATATGCTTTATGCTAATGTTTATTATCATTTGAACATTACAAATATTCTCATGAATATTAAACACAACAACCTCTGAACATTGACTTTCATTATTTCTGTTGCACAAAAAGGAACATCTGGGTGTGTGTGATTTTCTTCTGATCTCAAACGTTGGATCTGAACAGTGATCAAACATCAGTAGCACTTGAGCAAGGCACTTCACCCTCATCTGCTTACAGAGTCCAGGTAGAAATGTCCCAGGCGTGTCACTCCATGAATGTGAAGCCGTGTGTTGTTTGAACAGAGATGAATGGTGCTTGTCAAATCTTCTCTGGATAAATAAAGGTTAAACACACATTACTTTTTGCCTGTCATCACTGTCGTCAGAGGCAGGCTGCCCGCTCCACGCGGCTGCTTGCCAGACTCACTCACTCACTCTCTATTTGCAGCTGGCCAATGGAGTCCTGCTCCCCGGGTCACTGACAGCCTCCCCTGGAGTTTAAGTGCCTCCCAGTCTTGTTGTAACAGAAGACAATAAGTCCTGAAAGATCCAGCTGCGTTTTCAACCTCTGCCCGAGCAAAGTGATTAGTGCTGTCTGCAGAGTCTCGCAGCCACGCCCACACTAATCAACAGCCCGTCACGGTCAGTGAAGTTGTCAAAGAGGGATGCGATAAAGGTCAATGGCAAGTCAGCACAACCACAACACCACACTTCAGGGAGGGAAGTCTGTTTGGATTAAGCTTACCAAGATATGCACACAACTAATTGTAAATTACAGATGGAAATAAGAAGGGAAAAAACACTTCACACGTCAGCGCCTATAGCTCGTTCACCGCAATGCGGACAGCAGCAGTTGGTAAACAATCATCAATCATTTGTGAGGCGTGTGAGAATTTTTTTTTTTTCCGCAGATGGATACAGTCAGGCTCCGAAACCAGGATGTGCCACTGTGCCAGGCTGCTTACTGCGCTGCACCACTTTGAGATGGCTTTCTGCGGTCTCACACACGCTACAAAGAGGTGTGTATGTGTGTGTGTGTGTGTGTGTGTGTGTGTGTGTGTGTGTGTGTGTGTGTGTGTGTGTGTGTGTGTGTGTGTTCATAAACGTGCTGTCTGAGCTCAGCAGGACCTCTAGTTCCTGCTGAGTCACTCTGTGCTCTGAACACAGTGACAATAACCAAACCAAGGCAGGAAATTAGAATTTAACACCACCTTTTTTTAACGAGTTTTAACAATTTTTTCTTTTAAAATGGAGTCTGTTGTTGCTATCGTTATGATCACTTTTTTTTTAATAAAAGATTAAAAGCTTTTTGCTTTAAGATAAAAATCTGAAAAACTACTTTTTATTTCTTTAGTTTTTTCTTCCTAGTCACCTGCCTGATCTATTTGGGTCAAATACAAACTTCAAACGAGGAGGACATTTTTTATGAAGAGGCAACAACGGCATTGCTGGCTTGAATCTCTATCCAGAAGCAGTTGAAGGACAATGAGTGAGTTGTATTAGTGGGAATGGGATTTAAAGGTTTAAAAGTACCAATAAGGTATAAAAGATGAGGAATATTATAAGGTTTGTAGAAAAGCTGAGACTCAACTAGATTGTTGATTTCATAAGTTAATAGAAAAATGTAGAACATTTGCTGAGAGTTTAAATAAGAGTAAATAAAATATAGCCAGTGAATGCTCCTAGCAGCCACCATTTTTTTCACACCAGATAATAACAAGTGTTCTGTCACTGATCACACATTGTTCCATCAGACCATCAGGAGCCCATCAGACCGGCATGAGTGTCCACTTACGAGGAGGAGTTGACGGTGGTGTAGCCGGAGGGACACTCGTGGATGCAGGCCCCGTTGTGGATGACGTACTCGTGGCAGTCGGCGCTCTTGCTGCGCTCCTTCTCGCGCTTGCATCTGTTGTGGAGATCTTGGCAGAAGCCGAAGGAGACGCAGCGCCAGCCCCTGTAAGTGAAGTGGTTTTCGGGGCAGCGTTCCACACACTTGTCCTCGTGCTGGAGGCCGCGGCAGGCCACGCAGTGATCGGCTGAGTGGGGCTTCAGGCAGCCGCCCAGACACTGGTCGTGGCAGCACAGGTCGTCCTTGGTGCAGGCTCGATGTTTACAATGCATCGGGCACACTGCAGGGGAGAGAGGAAGGACAGAGTTAGTGAAGCAAATGTGGAAGTTCAAGAAAGGGTTGAATATGAGCAGAGGGAAAAGAGGCAGGAAACAGAAGCTTATCAGCATTCAGACACCTGCGTTTGATTTCAGTTCAACTACTGTAACAAAATCTGTAATCAATGTGCAATATATACTTTTATTTGTACTACTGTTATCTGTCACACTTCTACTACATGCAACAGAATCAGAATACCTTTATTAGTCCCACAGAGGGGACATTTACATTGTTACAGCAGGAAAGAGCCAAAGACAGCTTAATGTTACCTAAGAAGCATGCATACAAAAAACACTTAAGTTTATTTATTTTGAAATACTGTTACTTTACTTATAAAGTAATTTTTGTAAATTTTTTGCATCTCTATCTCTAATATTTTATGCATGGCTCTTAATTCATTTTTTGCCTCTATAATTTCGATGTAACAATTTAAATATCCCCTCCGTGGGACTAATACAGGTATTCTCTAAGTTCCCCCAAGTTACAGTATATCACAATATATATTTATATCTCAAACTCCGGAGATATCTTGTATGGTCGGCGCTATGTGTCAGCAGGAGGGAAATCCCTCCTCCCTCACTAGCCAGCCGCCCAGAAGACCATCTGTCATTGGCCAACAGGCATGGTGAGTACAAACAGCGGGGATCCAACACTAGTTGAAAAAAGACAGACACTTATCCAGAAGGCTTGGTGAAAGTGAGACAGAGGGCGAGAAACCTGGAGCGAGACACGTGCGTGATGTCTTGCTTGTTTCTTTTCTTTTAAACACAATAAAAGGAGTGACTTTTAATTGATATAAAATTAAATCAAATGTCCCTTCCTTATTTGTGTTTAGAAAGGGTTATTTGAAAAATAAAAATGTATACAAATCTTCCAGCACCCTTGCACTTTCCTCAAGTTCCTCACGCTGAGAAACACTATGATCGATAAAGATCACAACAACTCAGAGCTGTAATTAACAATTATTCTGATAATCGTACACTATTCAATTCAATCTTAAAACTATATACTCAGTTATGTTTATAATTCTTATAAATGTCCATAACAATTTCCTAGGGCCCAAGGTAATACCTGTTTTGTCAGACCAGCTGTCCAACACTTAAAACATATTCAATCTAATCTAATGTTAAGACTAGTCATCGAGAGAGCTTAACAAAACTTCCCTGGCCTTCTTTCCACACACACACACACACACACACACACACACACACACACACACACACACACACACACACACACACACACACACACACACACACACACACACACACACACACACACACACACACACACACACACACACACACACACACACACACACACACACACACACACACACACACACACACACACACACACACACACACACACACACACACACACACACACACACACACACACACACCACACACACACACACACACACACACACACACACACACACACACACACGCACGCACGCACGCACGCACGCACGCACGCACGCACACACAGTGAAGGTTTTAGTGGTGTAAACAAGATTAGTTAAGGACAGAGACAAGTCTGTAGGTTGGCTGTTTGTACATGCATCTACATGTGTGCGGCGTGCCCTTACTTCAGCCAGTTACGTAACATCAGACTCTGCAGGTGTGAGTGTATGTGAGTAGATCAGCTGAGTTTGTGAGTACAAGTGTGTGTGGATAGATGGAGGACTCTCAGAGGTAAATACAACTGACTGACCTGCCTGCTCAGATTAGCTTGTCAGCCAAGAGAGCCACATTAAGACCGTTTGACAGCCGAGGAGATACTGAGTCCCTGAGGTTAAGGGCAGGTTACAGGTCAACTCGTAAAATTGGGATTATGTTCCTTCTTTTAGGGCAGGAGTGGGGAACCTTTTTCCTCTCAAGGGCCATTTACATTTTTTCTACATCCTCCGAGGGCCGTACAAATGATTGACCTCTGCTTAAAAATACTAAAATCACAGCCCATTCATTTCGCCTTTCTTTCATGCTGTGCAAAGAAAAAGCAACCTCTCAATCCAGATATGTTACCATGACTCATGCATGCATGCACGTGCACGGTTGTGGCATGACCACCAAAACAGAAAGATATGGACACAAGATGTGTTCACATGTATTTAGTTTCCTATCCATGTGGATATGATTGAAGTGTGGGGGGGGGACCTAACCTCCTCTAGGGGGGTCCGGGGGGCATGCTCCCCCGGGAAGATTTGTTTTTAAATGTTGAAGTTAAAAGCATCAATCTGGTGTGAAAGCAACATTAGGAGATCTATGGATACATCTCTCAACATCCATATGAAACAGAACTAGAAGCAGATTTTCTTTTTCTTTATGGACATTTTACAAATCACTCTCCTTTCAAACTGTATTCTTGTTTATCAATAACAACTTTTTTTTACTGTCATATAGTATTTTATACCCGTTTACTTTATTCTCTTATTTTTGTATAACTATAATGATCATATAAAGATGGGCCTTTACCTCACTGGTTGGAGAAAAAGCTTCTTATATTCGTTAGCATAGCTAGCTAACCAGATGCTAATAACAACAAAGTTATTGACTGTATGATCAGTGTGACAGATCAACAGATCGCCACTGGGCTTTCAACTAAAGACACAGCCACGCAGAAACTGCGGCATGTGTACGGCTCCTTATGGGTTCTGCAATTTCTGAAGTGCCGGAGCGGCGTTCTGGTGCTCTCCGTCAGAACTGCACCCCTGTCAGACGAGACATATACCACGTGATGACGCGTTAGGCTCGTGTTGTGTTCAAGGACCCTGACCGTGGCCAGGAAAAACAGGCACTCGCTTGTTTAATTTTGTTGCGGTCTAGATTTCTTAAATGGTTTTCTTTTTTGCGTGTGTTTATAAATTACCTCGAGGGCTGTACCAAATGGTCTCGCGGGCCGTATACAGCCTGGGGTCCGGAGGTTCCACACCCCTGTTTTAGGGGTTTGAAATCATTTTCACCCACATTAAAACAAAACAGGAAGGGACATTTATGTTCCCATTGCAGGAGACAATTATCTCCAAAGTCTGTTCTTCTTTGCTCGCTCTCTATTGTTGCTGCTTGGTTTCATTAGTGTCCTGAGGTTGACCCTTAAATTAACAAAACAACATGGACCCCCTGTCCTCATAGATTCACAGAGGTAAGCTCTTAAAGATTAAAAGAGTGTGTGTTTGGGGCGGGGGGCAGCAATATGAGAATGGCAGTGTGCGCGGGGTGTTAAAGGGGGCTTGGTGCTAGAAAAAACAAATTATATAACCACCTTTTATCTACGTCAGTCTGTAAATTGAAATAATCTACTCGGCAACAGGATTTACAACAATACAAAAATTATGATTTTCACGCTTTAAAACAAGAAATATCCACTTGATAGGTTTATGTTCAGACTCAATAGTTTATTAGAAAAGCTGCCCTTCAACTTCCCCTCCAATGTGATGTATGTACACACAAACACACTCCCAAAGCTTTGCAGTCTGCTCACACCGACTCCTGATCCTGCAGCTGGCTCCATGTCGGAGCACAGGCCCAGCAGCAGATCCACCCTCAGCCTTAGCCAATGTGTAGGCTAGCTGCAGAAGCTAGCCATTCAAATGGCCTCTCCCATCTCCAAGGAAGACAGGCGCACAGTTTAACCCTTTGTGTCCCTCTCTCCCCCCGCAGCCAGTCAGACAGCAGCAATGGGAGGTCTGAAAAACCCTCCGACACAAGAGCCACATAGTAACAGGCTGGAGCTGCTCTACTTTTTCCGTCTCTTCACAACTGTGAATCGCCTTCTTTTCTACTAATCTAAACACAAGTATTTCCTGGTAAATAGTGCTGATTTTCAGGCACATCAATCTTGTCAGAACTTTTCAACCGGGAAAACATTTTTCTTTGTCTTTAATGTGATTGTTGATTGGAATTTAGTAGTAAAATGGGTTCAAACATGTGTTGAGACAAACCTGTTGTGTTAGTATTGAGATGAACAGCTCGCTGCCTTGGGCGATGCATCAGGTCTCATCATGTCCACAACTCATTAGCAGATTTTACATACGTTAACCGCACGGGAACAACTGAAAAAAGTCCATACAAATTTAAATATGTGTTTGAACAAAAACAATAACAAGTCCTTCAACAAACGGCTGGATCAGGGGCTTAGGGCTGACTTTACATTTAAAAATAATCATTTCAGACACTATGATTAAACAAGTGGAAGGCCATTCATTATTATTTAATAATGATTTAGATAATAACTACATTTGAGACAACTTCTAATATAAGGTAGTCACACAATCCTGTTATCATATTAACCCTGCATTAAAGCAGAAAGTTGCTCATTAATATGAACAACTTTGATAAACGATGGAGCATTTCAGCTATGATCACCCACAAATATGTTTTGGGTCAAATTTGAACATTTGATTTTTTTGTTTTGTTTTGTATAATTTAAAATGAAATATCTTTGGAAATTGTGTTCGATCAATTAGAATAATTATTTGTTCTTTTTAAGTTTCATTAAAAATGGATATAAACAGTTCAGATAAAGGAATATAACTAGGTAGTTGCATCTCCACATTGAATCTGTTCAGGTTTCAATTAGATCTGAAGCGGTGTATCTTAAGGTTTTTTAAACAGAAGAAAGAAAGACATTTATTTGGAGATATTTTTACAACCAAGACATTGCTTCAGTTGTGTTTCCAAGTAAAAATGCTCAAAGAAATAAATGTATCTAGCTACACTTTCCATGAGTAGATGATAATAATAATAATAATAATAATAATAATCCATCATTGTCATTTGCAGCGATGTCTAATGCTTTTTTTAACAGACGATGCAGACTTTTAGGGTTAAAGAGGGTCATTTAATTTTAGTAACTGATATCAACCTTCAGATATGCACCACCACTTTCATGAAGCTCAAGAACAAACTGTCGAAAAGATTTGCACACTTCTCTTTGCCAGCAGCTGACTTGGCCGTGTCTGCCGAGTTGCAATCAATGCTGGTAGTCGATCCTAAATTAGCTGGATTGTTCCTCATGGGGCCTTTTATAAAATCAAAAACTGACCACACTGAAGGAGATGTTGTGTGCCTGTCAAAAATGTTTACAAGGGTGAGACCCAGAGGACCTTTGAGAGTGGGGCCACCCCAAGCCATCTTTGATCTCCTCGAGCGAGAAGGACGCAGAGGAGACGGTTTGTCATTCTTTCCCTAAAACATGCAAATCTCCAGATAGAGGCCCAGTTTCTTTATTATCATTAGAGACCGTTCAGTTAGCCGCTCGTGAAGAGCAGAGGTCTTTTCTCAGTGGTCAATTAGTTATGCTCGGCTTGAGTTTGCTCTTGTCAGCATCTCAAGACTTATCTTGCATTTGGACAGCATCACCTGACAACAATAGTGCTGGGTCGGCAGTTGGACTTAGGTCTGTTTACAGTTTAGCCACAGTTTTTATTTATTTGTCTGAGTCTTGATGCTGAATGAATTGCCTCCCGTGTCTGAAGTCCTTCTCCGTATTACTCTGGTTCCTCTAACACCACTCAGATCTCTTGTTATGCAGTTGATGCGGTATGATCACATGAAGGCCCGAGGAACAATGCTGCAGAAATGCCTGTCTCTTTATCTCATCAGCAGAGGTTTCACTTGGATGATTGCCACACAATGAGAAGCTCAATCACCGTAGCTCGACACAAACATCAACAACAAATCAACTCAACTCCGAGCCCCTGTGTGGTAGAGAATAATACATCCGTTCAGGTCCATGCCAACTTGGAGATGGGAGGTGAAGAAACAGATTTGCCCAGCCTGCCAACACAAGGCGAGCTTCAACAACGTGGGGTGTCGAAAAGGCAGAAAGAATCCACTTAGCTTGCAAGGAATGACTCACAGTTCATCATAATCGGCTCCTTGTCTGATATCTGCAACCAACACACACGCACTGTATGAACAGTTATCTATCTCTATGTTCCTTGTTTCCACCAACATTGAAATGCACACCAGCAAGCCATTAGCAATGTGTTCATTCAGGCACGGAGGAGCAAACTCCCCCAAACCCTGAGGTTTCTGCCTAAAATGAAGAGCCTCCGTACATTTTATGAACCACAGTTCTCTCTGAAATTATTAAGGGTTGTGAGTTTTTCCAAGTTACTTTTATTTGGCAGGAGAAAAACAGCAGTATAATCAGGCTTTCTGCGTCAAGATCATATTAGACCCCAGAAAATGCCAAGCGGGAATGTGGTGGTGCGCGGGTTGGTAATTAAAATTCCACGGCCGTGACATGGGTAGTGTTTAGTTTCTTATGAAAGAAAGTTTAGCTGAAGCTCAAGAAGGGAATAATCTTAAGAAGAAGAAATAAAGAGCTTTTGAAAAATGGAGAACTTTCAACTTTTCTTTCAAACTAACTGACAGAATAAAAGAGCTGCAACTTGAGCGCTCAATTAAATGCCAAATTTGAACTTTGATTTATGTTTGAAATGTGACATGCATTGCTTGGCAGTGGCTGCACAACAGCTGACTCGATATTCAGGGCTGATTAGGTCATGCATTAAGCATGGGAAAGGCACAAAGAAAAAGAAAAGGCTAACGGTACATCCACACAGCAGCTTCAGAAGAAACTTCCACCGCTTCTCTGCCCATTGACTTTGAATGGGATGACGAACTGCATTGTGGGGGAGCGAAGCGAAGATTTCCAGGATGTCCAGGATTCCAAAATTGAGCAATGTTCAACTTTTGAAGCTGAGCTGGAAGCGCCAGCCAATCAAACACCTTTATGCAAATCTGACAGTAGAAGCGCTAGCCAATCAAACCGCGTGTAAGCAGGGAGAACCAGACCGCAGTTCATTTCCTCATATTCCAAACGAGAAATTACGGTAGCAAATCACCCGGTTCGTTACGACCAGAACTATTAACGGGATACAAACCGGAGGAACCAGGCATGGAGGGAGGTGGCAGAGACAGTGGGTGAAACTGGTAGGTTTTCGCCTGTTTGGGGAGTTTATATATATATATATATATATTGCTCGCATAAAATCCCCGGGGTTTTTTGCTTTGTATGTCGGGATTCATGTGATTGGTTGTTGGTCGCATTGCTCGCAAAATATCCCCAAGCTGTCAGACACGCCCAGCTCCCAGATTTTCAAGATTTTTGAAAAGCTGCTGTGTGGACATACCGTAACCCATATACTGGTTTCATAACGTCATTTGTAGCCTTTATTTAACCAGGTGAAGCCCCTTGAGATCAAAAGATCTCTTTTTCAAGGGTGACCTGCAGGACATTAGTTACACATGTAACATAAAAACAACAGAACAACAATACGGATGACATACAACATAATGTACAGGGTACAGTTTACAAAACTCTATTTACAGTGACAGGTACCATGAGTATCAAACAGCATGTCACCCAGCCGAGTTTTAAAGTGATGCAGGGGAACCAAAGTGCTCAGTTTTAAACAGGTTTGCAGACTGTTCCAATTTAGTGGAGCTGCACATCTAAAAGCTTTCTTCCCTAAGACAGTCGACAGTCCTAGCACTTAAGCATACAGAGGTGTTGGTCTGTAGAAACCACAGAGCGGCACGCTGATCTCTTTTACAGCACAGTTACAGTGAGAGCTGTGCAGGGCCAGAGGAACACAGATTGTAAGAAAACAAAATGTCCTAAAAATTGAGGCACGTATGAGTCAGACATCTGAAACCTATTTTTTTTTTCTTTGTTCCTATTTTCAATTTAAACAAAAAAACCTCAGTCTAGTGAGGGGGGGGGACTTTGATGTACTGCAGGGGGTACTTGAGTGTATTTCCTTTTTAGTAATGGTAAAATATATCAGATTTGCAGTGTTCTTAAAATAATTATACTTCAATAAGTTTGATACAATTAGATTGTTAGTACGATAAACCACATTTGATATGTAACATTTCTTATCTTGATTGCAAAGGTTAGCTGCAAACAAACTCAAACAAGTTTGGAGGTTGAAGTTAGACGGGAATCCAGATAACTAACTTGTGCTGGAAACATAGAAGCAATACAGCTAAACACACGGAGAAAGGTGAACGCAACGTTCCTTGTTTCTCACTCAAATCTAAGTGCAACAATAAATAAAGTGTAGTTCAAATGATGAACCATCCAGATCTCTCAGGTCTTCAGGGACTGATCAGCTTTCTGTCCCCAGAGTCAGAACTAAACATGGAGAAGCAGCGTTCAGTTATTATGCTCCAAACATCTGGAACAAACTCCCAGAGACCTGCAGGTCCGCTGCAACTCTGACTACTTTTAAATCCAGGCTGAAGACTTTTCTTTTTGTCGCTGCTTTTAATTGAAACCGAGCCGTTGTGTTCATCAGTAAAGTGGAACTTCTGTGTGAACTATTCATATCTTAAACTGCACTGTAACGTTTTATTCATGTATTTTTTCTTTTAATGTTTTTAAATGCCTTTGTCTGAATGTCTTTCATTTTTGTAAAGCACCTTGAATTACCTTGTGCTATATAAATACATTTGCCTTGCCGAGTTCAACACATCTTCAACACCATCTTAGTGTTATTGCATGAATTGAGATACTAACATTTGAAATGTTGCATTTAAGAATTTTGAACACTGTAGTGAACCTCTTGTACCTTATTTTATTTCTCCACCAAAAACGTTTTGCAAGTTTGATAAAACACTGGTCTACACATTCTTTAACTCTAGTTTTATAACAAAACCCCTGGGGCTGCCCTTAGTGTGATTAATGGTCTCCGCCCCAAAGATGTCTGTCATTAATTCAGAGTGGCCTGGTTCCCTCTCTGCTAGTGAGCAACAGATGTATTATAGTCTTCTATTTCCACACGTCTCTGCAAACTGCAGCTCCTGCAAATGAAGACCAATCAGCAATAAATCAATTCATCGAGCGCATGGCGTTGAGTCGTGTTGTTGACTTTGAAAAGAGTCACAGGGACATCAGCGATAATGCTTTACTAATGCTCATTTCCATATAAAAGCAAGTCATTGACAATGACACTGATATAGAAGTTTAATGAAATGCTTTATTATGACTCAAACAACCCCAGGCCTTGTAGACTGAAGACAATCCATTTTAATGTCGTTTGTGAGTTAAGGCTTTATATAATTTGAGGGTAATTACTTATATTCTATATTTATTAGCACAAAATACCAGACAGAGAGAGAGAGAGACTGGTCCCTCCAGACATAGAGGGAAAGCATTCATTAAGAGGTGAAAACAGCTGACAGCGAACGATACGATCATTAGTCGACATCAAAACTTTTGATTGATAACTTAATGAAGTCATTTTTCAAACAACCATCAAACTGTTTCAAGCTTCTCAAATGCAACGCTTTTTATCCTTCTTTGGTCTTTTGGGGTTGGTTTGAGGTGTTTTGTTGATCTGTCCGTACATCGATCAATACTCAATTTTAATAATAAATATGTTATCATCATTAGTCATTTAACATGAAAAGTGAAATGTTCTTTGCTGGTAACAAGCTTCTTTTATTGGAGTTTTGCTGCTTATTTATTTTTATTCTAAATTAATAATCTGAAGTTCTTTGGGTTTTTGACTCCATGGGACCTGGGAAGTTCTTTGGGCATTTGTAACTGTTTTGGGACATTCATAGACAAAGCAGATATTTTCATTATACTCATTCTGAAGTTCTTCTAGTTTGAGTAGTTTGCTTTTTATTGTCGAATGATTTACAATCATAAGAACGACAAACAGGTGATATTTATTCCATTTGATATACCAACTAATTTCAGTGATTTAGTTTTGTATAGCACAGAAATAAGTTAGATGTCAGTCACGGTCGATAGCTGTCACTCTGACATCTAAATATTGAAGAGTACATATTGAATCGTTCTCAGAAACTAAGTTAAGAAAAAAGATTGAATCTTCCTGAACCAGACGACCAAAAAACGATCAATTTATTTGTCTAATTTCTTACCGCTAACCACTGTTCAGCTGCTCTGACTCAGCAGCAGCGGGGCTCGGGCGAGGCGACTCGAGTGGTAACAAGAGCCGTAAACAATTTCATTAACTGGCCCAGTCTCCGTTAATAGAACAAAAACACACAAACAACATGGAAAGGCACTTTTTGTTTTTAACGCTGCCCTGCCGCCGCTGTCATCTGAGGGCAGGATATCCAGTTTGTCCGTGACTGGAATAGGAATGATAAACACTGTGCACTCATTGATGGCAATTACACTGCCTGCTTTACAGGCACATGACGCACGCCACAGCCTTGAATCTTCATTTCCTCTCAGCGCTCAGTGTCAGGCTGAAATAATGACTACCTCTTCGATTAACTTTGACTACCTGTTATGACATCAAAACTATTAAAGTCACATTTACATCATAATAAAATGGACAACACCCATTTTCTTTGTCAAATCCTATCCAACGCAATTCATCTTCTTACTTAAAAAGGGAAGTAGTACAAATAAATCCAAAATATTCGCAAAGAAATGTCTCCTGTCACACTGGAAATACTTTTTTCTTTTGGTAGACACTTTTGCCCAAAGCAATGTAAACATGATGTCTGGGTCCAAGTCAAGAGAGCACGGGTACTGCTGCTCTTTCAAAATGTCTGGTCTATTTTCATCACAGTTTTGTCTTTTAAGTGCATCATATTTCAGTTTTCCAGAAGTACCAATAACAGATTGTGTTCACTAAAAAGAAAATCTGTGAAAAATAAACGTGACAAAGTATAAAAACACAAACCAATGTAGTAGTACTCCTCACTTTAACAATGTCAGACTTACAATGGAGGTTAAAAAAAGAGAAGTCAGCAGTCTAGAGAAGTAACAAAGAACAATAAAAGTTACGCAAGTTATGCTTGAACTCAAATTAAAACGTATTTTGGAATTACAAATCTATTGCACAATTTCAACATTTTACAATCGATGTTTCCATTTAGCTTTACGTGGACTGCAGAAAAAACCTCCTCAAGCCTTTAAGACTCTAAGGGTTGAAAAACACCATTACATGATGTTTTTTTTATTTCTTTATTCATTTACAGCTTGGAGTACTTATAAATATTAGCGCTTGGCACCGCTGCATCAGTGTAACAGTATTAAATAATAATGATATTTTGCCACTGCATAACAACATTTAAATAACAGCTTAAATAGATTACAAGGCCTCGTGCAACTTGTGAAAGTAGATAAAGAGCAACAATTTTCCTGCGGGTCTGATTAAATAAACAACAGTGAGGTGAATCGAATGGCTGGGGTGAGTGTGAGCGCGTACAGCGGTGAAGAAACGCCTGTCGGCCCAGCTTTACCAAATGCCTGAAATGTCTGGGATTCCATGGGAATGGTTCCAGGAGCGGCGAGGGTTCGCAGGGTGCAGCTCCACGAGACTGAGTGCCAGAGCAGTTAAGTCAGCTCAAAGGAAAAGACTCATGGTGCGCGCGTGTGTGTGCGTGGGGGGGGGGGGTTTGAGAGCATTCTGGATTTAGGCTAGTAGAATAGCGCTCTGCATACTGAACCATGAAGAGAGCAACAGACTGTAAAGGCAGGCTGACGCGTATCTGCCTGATCTTGTGTCACTGCTTTTTTTCTTTTCATGGCTGATTACAAACTAAATGCTTGGTGAAAGAAACACGCCAGAATTTACTCTCGTAAATAAGTCCTTATACACGAGATCCATTATTATTTTTTTATCGTATTTTGTACCCGTCTTGTTTTTTTTTTGCTTAATTCTTTTGTATTCCTTTGGCTTCATAATTCTTTATGTGATGACTGTTTTTAAATGTAACTTGTGTGTTTATTTTTTAGTATGGCGTATTGCTTTTTGTGTTTTTGTAAAGCTTGTTGAATGGCCTTGTAGAAATGTGCTATATGTCCTTGGTTTGGGACTTATAGCTTTGTATATCACAAGTATTGCCACTTTGTCAACACATTAGTGTCAACATAGAAGGAGAAAGGGCTGCTGTGCTGATGCCGAGTGTTTTATATTCATCTCAAAACTTTCCAGAGTCAACGCTTTTGATTTGTTCCTATTCCTACAACAATGTTAGCTTGTATAGGAGTCAAACACTGACTTGTAATGCTCAGCACCAAATATAAAAAAGGTACAAACAAGTTTTTTTACAAGAGAAATTATAAAACATCTAAATATTAGTTTAGAAGTCTTTGCACAGTGGCTTCAAAGAAAGATAGGAAAGGAATTCATACATGATGGCTGGGTTGTAAATACTTCTTGGAAGGGTAATCTTATTGCCAAAACTAAATCTATATTTATTATTTGCATGTCCAGCACTTTGGCTCGACCAAAAGTCGTTTTTAAAATGTGCTATATAAATAAAACCTGATTTGATTTGATATATCCCTTGCATTGCTAACTCGCTAGCCATATATTCAGTGACACAGCAGTTTAAAATCAGCGGTGATGTAATGTCTTAACAAGCACACATTTTCTATCAACTTTGAAAACATCTAAACGTACCTCTCGCTGGAGTGAAGTGCTACAGATTTAAGCTTAAAGGTTTAATATTATAGAATACAGAATGAATGAGTAGCCATTACAGAAATAGAAACAGAAGGAATGATTCATGTGATGGGAGGGGCACCAGGCTGGCTTGGCTTTCAAACAGAGTTCGTTTTAAGGCAATGCCACAGGCAATGAATACAGAAGCTTTTAACATGTCACAGAGACATCCAAGAATCTAAAGTGACACACAGGCAAGTCAAGAGTCAAGACAATATAATAAAGTCATAGCTTCTTTGTGTTACGTCACGACAGGGGTCAATTCTTCCATCTCAAAATAATAAAGCTTGGTAACAATATCCTTCTATTTCCCTACAGACAGCTTTACTAGCGGCTAAATGTGTCCTCTTTCCTTCCTTGCTGACCTCCCAAGGGTCGGCCATCAGTATTTTGGTCTCATAAAAGTGTCTGCCGCTACTGAGACATCAGCCGAGGCCTGTGCTTCCATTCATAACCTCGGAGAGGAAGCAGACCAACAAAGACCGGAAACAATTGGGAAGAACTCTCCATGAACTTCTACGGCAGCCATTGTTCGGGGTGGAAAAGGATCGTGGCGCCAGCGCTGCCCGTTGCGTGTGGGAGCTGCGACAAGGTCAGTGAAGAGGAGGGCTAAAGGTCAACGACGGTGAGGCGGGAACCATCCTCCTCTACTCATTCCCCCTCTGCACCGTTCTCACCCCCGTAGTGACCGGTGACCTCGCTTTTCCTTCTGATATCGCCTGGATGAATGACTGATGTGTTCATATGCACGATTACACCACAGTGTTACTCTTATGTTTCCTAGCAGCAAGACTAAACAATAGCCATCCACTCTGTCTGCACAGACACACGCAGAGGTTATGCCCCTGTGTGATTTATAACCCCATGTCTGTGACACACACACACACACCACACACACACCACACACACCACACACACACAAACACACACACACACACACACACACACACACACCACACACACACACCACACACACACACACACCACACCACACACACACACACACACCACACACCACACACACACACACACCACACCACACACACACACACACACACACACACCACACACCCACACACACACACACACACCACACACACACACACACACACACACACACACACACACACACACCACACACACACACACACACACACACACACACACACACACACACACACACACACACACAGTTGGCGGACAGACATATGTGATGGGAGCCAAGAGTACATTTGGAACATCCATATCAAGAAAGGTCCGGCAGCGAGTCGTCACCTGACCTGACTGAAATGTGATTCATAGGAATACTCCAATTGTGACTGGCTGCACGAAACCAACTAATCTCTGCCAAAAGCCACAGGGTCACAAATGCTGCAAGTGTAGAAAGTACCAAACCAATCGGAGTTCGAAGCATCTGCTAAAAGCTGTTCTTGACCTTATTAAATATGTAACAGATCTTGAAAACACTGACGAAAGCTGCTGCGAATAAGAAGAAGAAGGAGGAGGAAGATGAAGGCCTCCCGTGGGTGTCTCATCTCTGGCAGAGTGTAGATAATTAAGATCACTTTTAATCATGTGTGTAAAATACTGGCCACCTGGGAAATATCAGCCCATGTAGATCTCTCAGGGCTCGATGCAACAAAGGCTACAAACATAAGCTGCATTCGATTACACTGAGATCTTAAAGACGACACTAATGCAAAGATGGAAATGACGGTAAAAGCTTAACAAATATGATATACTAAGAATTTATCATACACATACAAATGGGAAATGCCATTAGATTTAATTTCACGGTAATCTAAATGCTTGGCCTTTTCCACACATTTGAATAAAGAGCAGCCTGTTAAATATGCAAGATTGGGGGCACCCCTTGAGGGCCAAAAGGTTTTATGGCGCTGACCATAAACCACAACCCCATCGATCTTTCTCCCTTCACTCCCTTCCCTTACGTCCACTCTCTAATAAAGACACAAAGTGCCAAATAAATAAGAAAACATATTACACAAAATTAAAGACAATATTTGAGGGGCAGATGGACATTCTGTACGTGCAGAAAAAGATAATATCCCAACGGGAAGCCTCTGATTTCTTATTGAGTCGCAGCCAGTATGTCCAGCTGCCAGGTCCTTTCAGGACTAAGCCGAGGTCCTATCAGCCAAACAAGCTGTGCCACATAAAAGCCATTATCAAAACATCATCAAATGCCCATTATCTTCAATTGGATGTTGGCAAGAAATAGTACTTCATCACAAGTAAATACACTCGACGGTACCATTTCCCTTCACCCAGTCATTCAACCCATTTTAGAAGGAAATAAAAAGCCTGCGTTATTTTTGAAACACATTTCATAATACATAAACCTTTGTTTTCAACAAAATTGATATACTTAAAACAAAAGGTTTTAAAACTACTGATTATTGACAGTTACGGATTGTTTTTAAATAGTATTTGATACATTTTGGATTAACATTGAACTTAATTTACTCCAAAACTAATAGACACGAATAACAGGATGGACACATGATTCGGTGTATACTACATTAGGTGACCTGAAACGTGAAGAGGACATATCACGACTGGGAAAGGTAGTTTACTTTATGAACTTGTTTTATTTTGGGTTGCATTAAGCCTGTTCAGACATGGCTGTTTATTAAAAAGGAAGTCATGGTTATTTTAATTATTTTTTCAAACGAATGTCTGACGTGTGAAAGTATTTCTACGCACCCAATTTGGTGTAAAAAGGAGGGGGAAATTAGGAGATAAATTCAAATTACCCTTGTTATAGAAGCAGGAAAGGGAAATGGGTTTTGACTCCAAACATGGGCACTAAGCCAAGCCTTGTGGTTCTGCCGCTTTGTTTTCTGTTGGTGTACAGACTGCAGAAATGATGTGTGACCCAAAGTTACCTCTGGCACTTAACCACTGCGTTTCTTTTTTATTAAGAGAGCTGACAGACACTTTTTGGAGTCAACACATTTCCCAGACAGTCCCTATTTGAGTGAGATTTTTAGGCATAACAAAGTGAAATTATATTTTTGGTTTACCTCTCAAATGCTACTTTTGATCAATCCTCCACATTTGTTTATAAAAAATAAATCAGAGTCAAAACAACAGCAGACCTGAGACCCGAAGAGAATAGATATGACTAAAGCAGGGGTCTCCAACCTTTTTTAGGATGAGAGCTACTTAAAAAAAATTGAGCTATGAGTCATGAGCTACTGTTACTCCTCTTTTTTTTTGTTTTTTGCAGTGTATATACTTAGCACATTTTAAAATTATGATATGCTTACCTTTAACCTTTGTGTGCCGTTTGGGTCTGCGGGACCCGCTTTCAGTGTTTACTAAAATAAAATGTATTCAATTTAATTATTTTAACCTGCTTTATTTGGGGGTGGACCTCACATCCTCAAGGGGGGTCCGGGGGCATGCTCCCCGGGAGGATTTATTTTTAAATGTTGAAGTGAAATGCATCAATCTGGTGCACTTTGAGCTAGTGTTGCACGGTGTACCGATACTTGAAAGGTACTGCGATACCCTGCCGTTAAAAACGGTACGATTCCTCCGTTTCATTAGTATCGGTACTTTAAGAATGACGGGGAAAAGTACTCCCGTGAAAAAGCGCCGTTTTAATAAGAGCCGTGTGTGTTCAGCGCTCTGCTTCCACTCCCTGCACTGCAGCCGTGCCTGCAGTCCCGCTCCTCTCAAGCACGTTCTAAGTCCCTCCCCTCTCTCGTGCACGCGGCCACGCGCTAGCTGCCAGAGCATGCAATAGAGTCTGTCTGCAGACCGCAGCAAGGAGGCGTTTCCTATAGGGCGTTTCCTATAGTGAACGACGGGAGCCGGCTCTCGCCCGCGAACGAGACGTTTTTTGTTTTGTTTTGGCGGAGGGATCTAGATCGGCATGAAGGCACATTATGCAATGTGCAATGTGGACATTATCCCGCTTATTACACATGGCCACATTCTCAACAAAGTAACGACATGACTCCCAATAATAATTTAAATGCTTTTATGGATTTAGAAAAAGATTTTATTGATTTAAAAAAATAGTTTTTTGTATTGATTTAAATTGACATGCATCCGCTAAGAAAAGTAGTCCGTTGTTACTGTTTGAACTAACGTAACAACGGCAGGAACTGCTTCTATAGTGTTTTTGAGGAGCTTTTTGATTACATATTTGAAAAATCGTTGCTTGCTTTAAAAGTAGCACAATTCATTATGTCAAACCTTGAAAGATATCCCTGCCCTAATGCCAAAAGTAACTGGCAACTATGTCGCCGTAGCTATGATGTCTATGTCTGGACCGCTGCGTAAAAAGGAGGGTTTCTGACCCATTACTTCTCTTCCTACTTTTTGTCCCCCTCTTCTCCCCGCTGCAGCCTAGCAGTTGATCTCAAAGCACGCTCCCCTCTCCTGCAGGGAGAAAAACTATATTTATATACTTTATATAGGTTGATACAGTAGCCCCTTTTTTTAAATAGTTGTTATAGGTGTTGCCATCTGTTTTGTGTAGCGTGGTTCTACAAGCAAGTCAATGCATTAATTGGGTGGTATCAGAGGGTTACACGGGTCTGTAAATGCAATGAAAACAATTGGCCACAGCAAATAATTTATATTAAACATGTAATTTTTACTTTTGAATACTTTAGTACAAAGGATGTCTTGAATAATTTAAGTGATATATGTGTACACATATAAATAATTAGTCAAAACAGCGCTACATTTGATTTAATTAAAAGGTATAATATGTGGTAAACTGAAGAGCCCTTTGGGAGCCGAAAGAGCCGGCTCTTCTTGGTGAGCCAAATGATCGGCTCAGCAAGAAGAGCCGGAATTCCCATCACTAGAACAATGACTTCTTCTGCGAGGATTTATAAAAGCAGCTGGATAAAAAAAGTTAGGAAACGCCCCTATAGGAAACGCCTCCTTGCTGCGGTCTGCAGACAGACCCATCTCAGAGCATGTGAGAAAACGAAAAGCATGGCTGCAAGTGGGAGTGCAACTGCCGCTGCGCCTCGGCTTGTTGACAAAAAAGACGCCAGAAGTCTGTGAACGGGCCGTTCAGGTGTTCAGAGCAGAGCTCCCTGTCGGAGCAGCAGAGCGTGATGTGCAATGAAAAGTTTTTCTGTCGCAATATTATCGTTGAGCAAACTTAACGAGCAAACTAGCATCACTATCTGCTAACGTTAGCTTTAGCCTTCGTTTTCTATTAGTTTTTTTCATAGGCTATAAACGGAGGTGGTATTGGTATAAGTATATATCTTGTACTTGAGTAAAAGTAGAAGTACCAGAATGTAGGAACAATCCTGCAATCAAAATGTTCCTCAAATGAAAGTACAAAAGTATTATCATCAAAATATAGTTAAAGTAGCGACAGTAAAAGTAGAAGTACTCAGGTCTTGTACTAGAAGCACCAGAGTGTAGGAATACTCTGTTACAGTAAAAGTACTGCATTCAAAATGTTCCTCAAGTAAAAGTATTAAAGTAGCGACAGTAAAAGTAGTCATCACTAATACATGCAGTGGAGTAAAAGTACACCATGTACCTCTGAACTGTAGTGGATTAGAAGTACAAAGTAGCAAAAGAAACATTGAAATACTTAAATAAAGTACAAGTATCTCAAAATTGTACCCAAGTAGTACTTGAGTTTATGAACTTAGTTACTTTACACCAGTGACTATAAAGATAGAAAGACTAAGCCTTGCACAGAGGCATGAAAATACATTTTCAAAATGCTCAACAGTGCTGCCAAAATGTTAAACTCACTGCTACACAATTAAAATAAATGCTTTTATATATATTTATATTAGATGTGACTCTTTGGTGTTTCTGTTCTTAGTAACACTGCTGCTTTAGTTGTTCTGACTGCTAAAATCATCTGTTATTCCTAATTTTAAAGCCGATATTCCGTGTTTCCCTTTTTTTAAGAAAAGTATTGAAAAAGAATCGGAATCGCAATTCTTGACTTGGTATCGGTATCGAAACCAAAATGTTGGTATCGTGACAACACTACTTTGAGCACAAAATGAATTTATGGATACAGTGCTCAACACTCATATGAAAGGGAGATGTATACTTTTCAATAATCCAAACATCTTTAGAATATGATCACAACCAATAACAAACATTTCAACTTGTTTATTCTTATCTTATGTTACCTAGTTAGCATTCTTTCTTTTTATTTATGCATATTTTACTAATCACTATCCTTTTAAACTGTTTACTGTCCTATAGTACACATTGGAATGATTTCTTACTTTATTTTTTACAACTATATTAAATAGATATAGGTGGTCTCTCTCGCTCTCTCTGTCTCTGTCTCGCTCGCGTTAAAAAATAATAAACATATTTGTAAAGTGGGGGGACACAAACGGGATTTCGAAAAGTGGGGGGACATGTGCCCCTGTCCCCAGTGGAAATTACGCAGGGATAGACATTAAAGGTAAAAAGCCACTGGCCCTCCGGGCCGGTGAACTTGTATCGTCACTGGCCCCACCATTGTAACCACTGGCCCGGAGCATTCATCCAAAAAAAATCGACTAATAATGAAGAAAATTAACACATTTGTTGCAATAGTAATTCATGCACTAACTACATTACTACAACATTTGAACAATCAGTTCTTCCTAATTTTCCTCAATTGTTCATATTTGGTTTATTAAAAATAATGATATTGTGGTCATTGTTAAAAAATGTCTGCTATTATGAGTATTATTATTTGTATAATGCACTTTCTGCCTTCCTGTCATTAGGAGTTAGACTATAGATTAGATTAGATCCTTCATTATCCTAAACTGCTGGGACATTTCCCTATAGCCAATACCTTTATATTGTCTACTCTTCACTTACTTGTCAGCATAGGTCGGCATTGATGTACAGAGCCGACTAAAGACCTTGTTTATATTGGCATCATATTGAGAGGTGCAGTGACGCGTCCTGAAACCAGGAAGTAAGCTGCTGGTTCCCTCCACAAAAAGCAATGGGATTTCTCCACAGGGTTTTGGAAAATAGCTGGAAATAAGGTCTGTGGAAAACAAACCTGTTTGATAAATGCACGTTTTGTTCAGCCGGATAATCTCCACATGTCTACCCTACTTTTATAATTTTCGAATTATAAATCTAATCTATAGATTATAAAAGGGTTTTAGGACGCGTCACTGCACCACTAGAAGCCAACTCCATCGATCAAGCTGAAACTTTCTCTCCCTCTTCTTCTCATGCTCCCTGTCACTCTCCTTTAACTCCTTCGGTGACTTTCTTTTATTTGAAGATTGTTTTTTGCACGGCGCTTGGCTGATATTAAAAAAAAAATTGGCGAATGGTTAGGTGGCGCGATAGTCTGTAGTGAAGGAGCGCGCTCACGGGAGCCTGCTCGCGCTGCGCTCACGGGAGCCTGCTCGCGCTGCGCTCACGGGAGCCTGCTCGCGCTGCGCTCACGGGAGCCTGCTCGCGCTGCGCTCACGGGAGCCTGCTCGCGCTGCGCTCACGGGAGCCTGCTCGCGCTGCACTCCTGTCCTAACAGCCGTTTGCTTTTCACCCAACAACGACAAGCGACTCACGAAACGCTATGTTGTAGCGTTGATAAACGAAACAATTTAACTAAATTGTTAGTGAAAATACCAATACCACAGGAAACATTTTTTTGTGGAAAGTACGTTATGCTGGCCCGGGGTGTCTAAATAGTGCTTCCGGGCCAGCGGGCCATTTATAATGTCGAGCCCAGTTACGCCATGCAAGTTGCAACACACACAGAGTAAAGCTCTGCCCCTCATGTGCAGTAGAGGCTGGCACGACTAGGCTGTTCAATGGGGCTGATTTGTAGATTCTGCCAGAAGGAAAATCACAGTCAAACTCCTTATGAAGCGGTGAGGTGCCGCTAGTGCTGGGGGGAAACGATTATTTTGAAAACGATTAATCGGGCGATTATTTGATCGATTAGTCGACTAATCTAACGATTATTTTTCTGTTGTTCAGTTCATAAAAAACTTAATGTAAAAAATTAAAAATTCACGATACTGTGTCTCAGGGGATCTTAATATTTAAGAACCTATTAATGTGTTATACCAGATTAACGGAAATAATCTCAGCTAACTGACGATACAAACCATGTTTACCAAAACAAAACACAAGTCTCATAAGAAGCATCTAAATGACCCCTGAGCGAAAAATGCTAACGGACATTGGCACAGAACTCAAGATAAAAGTACCCTTATTACTTATCGTAGCTGCACATACAATATATCCGATTAAAAGCTGAGGTTCCACAGATTATGTAGGTATATAGTATCATCACTGAGTCATCCGAACTCGCGACAGGGGAAGCAAATACAGTCATCACAACACGTACCTTTACAGAGCTTCTAGGGAGATCGTCTCACCGTAGCTGTCAATCTGATCAAAAGACGTGTTCAATGGCATTAAAATGAGAAAAAACGCGGCTGAATCGGTTAATCCATAGGTTTTTAACGTCTATGTATAAAAAAATGATTGAATTTATAATCCATAATTCCATTTTAATGTTAAAATCGGAGAGCAAATGCTAGCTGCTAATGGTAGCCACCACAGCTAGAACTGCTTGTTGCTGTGGGGTGACCCACGTGTGTGTAGCGACGCGTCGACGCGGAAATATGTCGTCGACGATATTTTGAAGTCGATGCGTCGACGTTGTCGATGCGTCGACGTTGTCGACGCGTCGCTACAGCACTATGTGCCGCTCCACATTGCTTTTCTTCCCGACAGCAACGCTGGTCCCGCAAATCAAGCAAGAACGTGACTGTTGAACCTGGACTAAAAGCAACACATTTGGGAATAGTAGCTTACTTTATAAACTACAGCAGGTCTATAAAAAGCAGTAACAACTGGCACATCTGAAGTCAACAAGGAATGCCTTGCTCTCTGTCCTGTGGTTCTGGGGCTTAACAGATCTTTTCATGCTTTAGTGAAAGTAGGCAAAAAACCGCAAGTCACAGACCACACGACCACAGGCCCTGCCCGTGCCGAATGCAGGCCAATGACTGGAGATCAGAGCTTGTCGGTCAACCTTTGAGCTTGATTTATCTTCAGAGAATGGCACACAATAAGGAAATCATCTCTGCTGTGAGACTTTTCATACAACACTTCCTCAACTATAATGTTGCATGTTTCAAAAGATTTGTGTTGAGCAATCACCTCAAGTCATTGGAAAATCTATAAATAAAACACTAGTGAAAAGGGTACAGAAGAGCATAATGATGGTCAGCTCAACATATAGCTGCCTCACAAAACAAACATTACTAAGAGTTTTAAAAAGGCAGACGTGCAGGGAAACTTGTTCAAAAGAGCCGTTAAACTAATGCGTGATGTGTTGCGTAATGGTGCGAGCCAAGGTGTTCAGACAGCACCCATGCGCAAAATTCTTCTCAGCACTCGAACTTGAACTCTTTGGCAGTGTGAAATGGGTGGGCTTGTCATCTTACAGTAAAAAACAGAACACAGAGGGAAAGGCGCGTCTCGCAGGAGCTTTGCTTAAATGGGACAATGTGAAATGTGCCATGACGTTAAATGTCTTCTTTACCTCGTCCACTACATGAGTAATAACAAAACTACAGTCCATGTCTAAGTGTTGCGTCACATTAGAGGACAGTTCAAGCTGCGTTGACACAGAACTTGGCCTATTTAACTAAACCTGAGCAGACGACACTGCTCTGACATTTCAACACTAAAAACGGACAAAACCAACTTTTGGCTAAACAGCTTTAGGCTACAAGCAGTCGTTGATTCTAACGCGAACAAGAAACTATTTTTGTTTCAAACACCAACCATCATGTGCTTTAATTTGGTCCAAATGGAGAGTTGAATTCAGTAAATGTTAGACCAGTTGGACGGGTGAGGGAAATAATGATGTGTTGACGGAAAGTAGCTGAGGAAAAAATACACAAGCTACTACTGGTCACTGGAAAAATGTAACAGTAGGGAAATTATGAAAAATGTATCTAATAATAAGCACTTGATATGGTTTCTCATCTAAAAAAGGGGAAGTACAAAGGTTTATGATGTAGGGCTGGACAATATGCATCATGATAGACCAGAACGCTTCAACTCGTGTCCCATTTACTACAGATTCTTTATTCATATATATAAATCTGTTTAATGAGAATAATATTTGAAACAATAAAAAGGCAGCAAATGCTCACAGTTAACACTGAGGTTGAAGGTTAGACCTACTAATGTTTTTAATTTAAAAACAAATAAATTATCAAAAGTGTAAGTGTAAGCAATTAATCATTTAAGCACGAGGTTGTATTTAGCCTGCAGTCACCGGTTGCCAGAAATAACACTGCAGCCACACCAGATTAAAATGGGAGTCCTATTTATATAGCATTTGGATCAGAGCTAGGCAATACTCCAGTGCTGTTATAAAGAATCACAGAGGTACAAAATATATAACTTGTGAGTTATAGAAAAAGACTGCTTACTTCTTTGACAGTTCTTCTGGGTCCAGCAGCGTTCACTGAAGTGTCCGTTGATGGTGGTGGTCTGGCAGGTGGTCTTTCCGATGGCCGCCCCCGGGCAAACGTCTCCGCACTCTCTGTCGTTCTTGTTAGCCATGATGTAGTTGTCCTCCACTGTGTCCAGGATCTTGGACCAGTCCAGAGTGGAGAGGTAGCAGAGATCCGGGTTCTTCTCAATCCTCACTGCTCCACGGGTGATGTTCATCAAGCTATGGAGGCCGATCTCTCGCAGCTGGAGCATCTCGAACATCACCAGGGCGTAGTTGAAGAACAAGTTGTTGCCTCTGATGACCGTAAGGTTGGGGAAAAGATCGCTGAGGGTCTCCATGCCATAAACTCTGAAGAGCAACAGGTAGTCGGTGACCACCGTCAGTTTGGGGAAACTGATGCCCCGGAAATCCTCAGGCTTGGTCCTGAACATGAGTAATATCTTCAGGTGGCCTTCGATCACAGTGCAGTTCTCGAGAGTTCGTAGGTTGGTCACATTGTTGCGGATGTCCTTGCTCGGACAAACTGAAAAGATATAAAAGGAAATACAAAGGTTCTTTAGAAACTAGAGGAACAACCTTCATTGATGACTCACAAAACAAACACCATTCTGTGGAAAGGATAAGATGCACATGTTACATTTTATGAGTAACTAAACATTATTTTATTATGAATAGGAAATGTTATGGCTTTCGGACATCAACATTAAAAAGGATTTCCCTAATAATATTTATGGTGTGCTGAACGTGTCTGATGCATTAGGCAAGATGTCTGCTCTGTAAACTGGAAAAGGGAGGTTAAAGAATTCAGACACGGTCTCAAGGACTAAAGAAAAAAATAGATTTCTTGGTAATTAGAGGGAATATTTTACTGAAAAATATGTGGTGATGTCTCTGGCTTTGATAAAGACCAGACCGTCTTTGCTGACATTTTGTTTAGCAACCACATATCTGGCTGTGAGCCACTGTCAAATATGGAGTGCTGTCATCAGAGCAAGTCTGTGCTCATCCTTGGTAATGCCGAGTTGATTTGTGAAGTTGCTTCTGTAACTCAAGACCATAAAAAACTCTAGCTAATGCATTAAAAATATTTGTCTGGGTGGGAGGGGGAACTGAAGCACTAATGGTCACGTATTGCACCAGTAGAAGATTTGTGGCTTTGTCAGTCTTCACCCAGACACATGATCCTGTTTCACGAGATATTCCTTAAAAAGGGGACATATCATGCTATATTTGAACAATATATTGTAGGGCCATACCTATATAAAGTATATAAATATAGTTTTTTTTTCAAAATACCAAACAGATCCTGCATTTTAGCCATGCCTCGTTTCGCTCTATTTGCTCTTTCCAGCGCTGTTTTTGCAGGGGGCTGATTCTGTGAGCTGCAGCTGACCACGCCTCCCTGCAGGAGAGGGGAGCGTGCTTTGAGATCAGCTGCTAGGCTGCAGCGGGGAGAAGAGGGGGAGAAAAAGAGATCTCCGTCCTCCGTGCTTTATTCTTATAGAAGTAAGAAGAGAAGTAATGGGGCAGAAACCCTCCTTTTTACGCAGCGGTCCAGACATAGACATCAAACGGCGACACATATTCAGTTGCCAGTTACTTTGGCATTAGGGCAGGGATATCTTTCAAGGTTTGACATAATGAATTGTGCTACTTTTAAAGAAAGCAACGATGTTTTCAAATCTGTAATCAAAAAGCTCCTCAAAAACGCTAGAGAAGCAGTTCCTGCCGTTGCTACGTTAGTTCAAACAGTAACAACGGACTATTTTTCTTAGCGGATGCATGTCAATTTAAATCAATACAACTATTTTTTAAATGAATAAAATTTGCGCCGGGCTCCTGATCAGCCTGTCGTGTTCTTTTCCCCATAATGACCGCGGCACTGCACATTATTACATATGATTATATAGAGTCATTATTCATTTGTTTTAAAGCAGGAGGCGCAAACGCTTGCCTCGGGGAGGGAGAAAAAGAGCCAGAGCGGAGAATAAACAGAAGGGCAACCATGGCAACCATGCGAGGGAAGTCTTCTTCGCTGCTTTTGTGGCGGACTACAGCGCCACTTACAGGCCTGGCATATGTACTACAGCGTCTTCAGCGCTTTCAAGCAGCAATGGCCGGCCGTGGCCCAACCTCTCATTCCCCTGATAGGTGGAGAATTGACCACTAAGCGGAGCACCCCTTTTGTGACGTAGAAAATAATTCAAATCTGGATCAGTCTGTATCAGATCTGTTGCAGCCTCTTTTTTTTTTTAGAGATTTGGGTATAGAGGAAAAGAGAGAGGGTTGTATTTTCTGACACTTGGTGAGTTCCCTGGAACACCAGGGACACATATTCATGTATAAAAGACGTACAAGAGTGCATTTTGCATGATAGGTCCCCTTTAACTATGCTAGAGATGAGTTACATTTTTACCGTCTCAAATCATTTTCAATTATACTGTATCACAATGATACAAGAGTTTAATGTAGGGCCGCAAATAGCCATTATAAATCGTCTCTTGATTTTTTTTCAACAAATCACTTAGTTTATTGCATATTTACACTATATCAAGTGTCAGGTATCTGACGGTTTTCTTAGTTAATTGTGAATAATAGTGTATGGCTCTCTACTATGAATTACTGTAAGTATGTGTAAATATTGGTCATTAATTAACACCATTGACAACTATTTATATTGTTTATTTATGTTTTGATGAGTAAGGGGTGCGCATTCTTTTCAGTCCATGTGGATTTGTGTTTTAAACCAATTTAGCTCATTGTTTTTAGCTCTGGAATAATGTCAACTGTACTAAAACTTCAGATAGTGCAGTATACAGTGCTTTTGAAACCTACTGGAAAATACATTAAACCATATTACACTCAGGGGGCTCTGTATGAGCAGAGCTAACAGTAATGAGGATATCCTTAGCTCTCTGTTCTGCAAATGAGCCAAACTCTTAAGCATATGCTTTGTGTGACATAACAAGTTATGACACTCATAAAGATGTTTTCCTTTGCGGCTGAGATGTGGGACATTCCAGGCCCAATTATACAGTTCACAAGTCATGGCTGCAGCTGGAGGTGTGCTGCCTGGAGAGTGGACTGTATTTGTTTACCAACCATGCATCGGGCCAACTGGTCAACCATGAGGGGGGAAGAGGTATAACAGCTAGGCGTACACCTCTTTATGGCAGCGGCTCCTTTTACACCTTCTGCTGCATAACACTACCAGACCAAGTCCAAACAACAAGCTTTTCACTGCATGACCTTAACCAGCAGACTCACCCCGCAGCAGTTATCTGAAGTTCAGCCTACAACTTTGACGCTTGTTTAAAATACACACAAAATTTCCTAACATGGGTTTAAACTGCAAGCTATTAAAAGCAGCCTGGCTCGATAAAAAGAACATGTCATACATTTAGATCTGCAGCTCCCTTTGTGGTTGTGTCCGAGGAGTACAGCCGAATTGTAAGCATGACGTGGCGTGTCACAAAACCTTATCTGCCTTCAAATTAAACACTGCTAATCAAAATGACGGCAACTGCTGGAGGAATTTGCAGCAAATGCCTCCTGTAGATCCATTGACTAATACATTTAACGCTACAAAGAGCCTCCATCTTTTCATAAAAGACCCCACACACTCTCAAACAAAATAATTTAATAGACAAAGACCCTAGCAGTGTACTAGGGGACAGTGTGGTCTCCAGCAGAGCACTGGGTGACCCTGTGAAGAAGGCAAATCATCACAGGGCGGCGAGTCCAGGCTCCTATCAGTGTACACTTTCAGCCAGGCCAGTATTTTTAGCAGCGCATTCCCAATAGAGAATCTAATACACTCCGGCCGTACTGATAGTGGCTCACATTGGAAACTAGAACATGGCAGCCTTGGTGTGTAAGTGAGGAATTTTAGAGCGGCGGCAGAGAAAACATTGGCCGAGCTGACTTATCCATGTGTGAACACTTAGTTTAGAAACAAAACTTTGGCAGAAATTGTAACTTCTTTTAAAAAAAAAAAACAGCACTGTTTTTGTCGCTCTGGCCTTGAGAACAAACAATTATGTCCGTGAAGACTTCACACAGCTCCAGCTAAACGAACCAGGTGCATCCCAGAATTGAAATGCTGCCTGTATTGTTGAGAAAGAGAACAAACTGGGAGACATCACGAAGGTTACTATGGCGATTCGGCCAGCTCCTGCTTTCCATACATTACCTAATCTGAGCCAGACAAGACCGAAAACACAGCCCGGGTGCTGCAAATCGACAATTAGAGTCATTAGTGGAGCAGATCTTTAATGGCCCAAGTCTCTCCGTGCCCGCAGCTCTGAGGCAGATGAACTTTTAAGGTTAATTAAAAAGGACCAGAAGGATGGTTTCCCATCATTTGGTCAAGAAAACGATCAACACAAAACATTTATCCCACTAACAAGACAGGCGAAGCTGATTTGTAGAGCACTGTTCGAACACAGATATAATCAAAGTGCCCTCAGTCAGGCATGGAAATGCATTAAAATGGCATTTAAAGAGATAATGAAGAAAATAAATTCAATTGACGCAAAAGCACCAAACTTTATTCTTATCCTTGGAAAATTCTCAACTAAAAGGTCCACAGAAAAAATGTTCTCCTGGTTTCCGCTTATAAAATGAGAGGATTTGACTCTGACAGAAAACATAAACTGAATATGTTTAGGTTTTGGACAAGAGAAAGTTGTGGTGTGTATTTTTCAATATTTGCGATGGATTAATAAATCAGGCAAGGAAGTGATTGTTAGTTAAACCACTACACAATATTGCAATATATAAGTGCATGCAATCGGATTTGTACAGATCCACTGAAGCTGGCCCAGTACACACAGGCAGCACACTAGTGAGTCAGCCAGGCATAACATTAAATCCATAGAGCTTAAATCAAATTAAGTGGAAAAATACACCCAGACAAGAAAATGTCAATTTCTTCACATCTGACACCTGACTTCTGTGACCCTACTTTTGCAATTTCACAATTCTGTTCATAATGCAGACAAGTTATAAGCAAGAATAGTATAAATGCAATGCCAATGTAATAAATCCAGATAGATACCATTGTGAATGCCCGATGTAAAACACGCCTAGGCCACAAGCAAGCCCTAATTTTATATCATCATGCACAGAGATATATCACTGACGCAGGAGCACAAATACTGTACATATCTATGCTAAAGGGTGTCAGCTCTTCACAGTCTGAGCACAATCCTTTCAATGCAGCTGCATGCATAAACAGGCACTAAAGTTTCTGATCTTTAAAAAGGAGGTGCGTGAAGGGGTGGGGGGGTTACAGGCAGCGGTTCCGCCAGGGGGGGGGTCCTGCCTGACAGCCTCCAAAAAAATTAATAATTCTAGAGAAGATCGAGTTTTTATCGCTTGAAATGTCGAAAAGGAAAAAGGACAAGGACATCCCTCCGTTGGAGGGGCAAAGGAGTCTGGTGGGATTCTTTTCGCCGCCAGCAAAGCGTGTTCCTGTGACGGAAAGTGTACTGCCGTCGAGTGCCAGAGCCTCGCAGCAGCGAAACTGAGGCTCTGTGGTAAACTGTGGAGAAATGAAGCCGTTTAGGAGCCGAAAGAGCCGGCTCTTCTTAGTGAGCCGAACCAAATGATCCGGCTCACTAAAAAGAGCCGGAATTCCCATCACTAATACGTAAAGAGATATTATCAATAAGGGACGGGTCAATTCAAAATTCAAGTCACGTGACACGACGTCACACACACAAACCCCCCCCCCCTCGGGGTGGACGCCCTCTCAGCCCTGGTCTGGTGGAAACACTGGTTACAGGTAGTTAGACTGATGGCGTGTATTATTGCCAGGCCTCAGAGAAAACCGAGGCCTCAATGAGCATGCAGGAACAAACACTCGCTGATTGCAAAACTTCCCTTTTCAAGGTTTTGCTGCTCTGTTGTTTTCTAACCCAGACTAAAACTAACCCCGAATCCACAAAATGCCGAGGTCACCGAGATACACGTTCACCTTTACTAATCTGACGTATTGGTAAAGGTCCATACGTATGTATGGCATACTTGCCAACCCTCCCGATTTTCGCGGGAGACTCCCGATTGCATTGCTCTCTCCCGGTTTCCTCCCAGGGTCATATTTCTCCCGATTTCTGACAAAATCAGATTTACTCAGGACTGTTTCCACTCGGACTTGAATACAGCTACACCATTGTTTGGTTTCCATGGTAGCTTGTCTCTAGTAGCGCGCGCATCTGAGAGGGTGAGGAAGATAGGCACAGAAAACAGAACAAGAATGGACAACTCGACCCTCTGCTCACCCCTTTCCTGTGAAATACAGGTCCAGCCCACACATATGCTCCATCAAGGATGGTGCTACAGGCCGCAAGGCATGCTCCCGATTTCTGAGGTCTCAAGGTTGGAAACTAGGGATGTCCCGATCACCTTTTTTTGCTCCCGATCCGATTCCGATCATTTGATTTTGACAATATGCCGATACCGATTTTTCCCGATCCGATCTTAATGCAATGCATTAAGAGAAAAAAAAGGTAACAGATAACGGCTGGTCATCCAACGCGATGAATTCAGCTATCTTGGCTGTTATTTGTTTGGCCTTTTCACTGTTCTGGGGCAGTTTCTCTTTCCTTTTAGAAGTCTCTGAAAGTGTCGGTTGTTTCAGTGCCGTTACCTGAGTGGCCGCTGTGTACTCGCCGTGTTGTTGTTGGTGTTTGTTTCTCAGGTAGCGTATTAGATTGGTCGTGTTGAACGTAGCTCTGTTCTTTCCACCACGCGAAACCTCTGCCTTGCAAACATTGCATCTGGCTGTTACACTGCCTTCGCTTTCAATTTTATAATACTTCCAAACTCCTGACATTTGCTCTGTCCCGACTCCCGAGTCACCAGCTGAACGTAGCCTCTCGTTAGCTCACTGCTACTATTAGACACTGCGCCCACTCTGTTGCCAGATTTCAGAGAAATAAGCAACCAGGTCTGAAAACAAGCCCAAAGAAAGCAACACATACATGATGTTGTGTCATTTTAAACCAAAACTAAGTCCTCAGGATGACTTTAAGACGTGAACATGGTCATTTTTGTTTTGTAACATTAAATAAAATAAAAATATTTTATATAAAAAATAAATAAAATAAAAATCCCGATCCCCGATTTTTTTCTCCCGATTCCGATCTTTTGAAAATCACGTGATCGGCTCCAATCCCCGATCACGTGATCGGGACATCTCTAGTTGGGACGTGTCACGTCGGCCGCATTTCGCCAATGACATTATAGGAGTGAAAATTCTGGATCTGCTTGTTAGCACCACCCTTTTTTAGAGATGTGGGTACAGAGGAAAAGAGAGAGGGTTTTGTTGTCTGACACTTTGTGAGTTCCCTGGCATACACACATTTATGTATAAAAGACATCAAAAGTACATTTTGCATAATAGGTCCCCTTTAAAGTAAAATCATAGGCAAACAAGATTAAACTCTGACAACCGTTTCAGCTCGAGGATATGTTTGACGAGTCGACAGACAGTCCATTTAACTTTTACTTCAAAAAGGCTCTCGGCTGCAATTATGGTTAATTAGGAGAGGTTTCTCCTGGCTTCAGCTGCACAGGATAAGATATATTACAGCAGTTAAGACAATGGTATCAATATAACTCACAGACACAACCTTCTAGGGTAGGGCTGCAACTAGGCCTGTCACGATAATTAATTTTGTTGGACGATACATTTTCCTGGAAATTATTGCGATAAATATTGTCTCTATATTATTCATTTGGCTGCTACGCTGTTTCACGCGGAGTGTCCTGACCATAGACTGTGTATATATATATATATATATAAAAAAATATGACCTGGCTGTGTGTGAGCCCCTCCCCTCACAGCACGCCTGGCTAAAATGCTGGTCACATCCTTAAAGGAATGGTCCACTCATTAGATAATTAATCAAAACTTCAGTATTTAGTGAAACGTTATGTTTAAACCATACCCTGAAGAAATCAGCGATATTCCCCGGTAAATAATGATTTTATAGCTCTTTTTTATCAAGACCTGTATATTCCGTCTGGCCGCCGCCATGTTTGCCATTTTCAGTAGTCACGTGATGGTCGTGACGTCATCCATGCGTTCACTTTGTCAACACACGGAAACATGGTGGAGTATTTCAGTTCGGACTCGTCAGCAGAGGAACAAGTTTTGACCAATGTGAAGAGATTGGATGGGGGAATTCAGCCATACATATCAGTATGACAATACGACACCCTCTGTCCTAAGACCCTCACATCGTACAAGGAAACACTTCCGAAGAAAACCCACAGGGAACATGGGAGAAACCTCAGGGAGAGCAACAGAGGAGGGATCCCTCTCCCAGGACGGACAGACGTGCAATAGATGCCGTGTGTAAATTGAAAAGATAATACATTTGCAACATAGGTAGTCCAAATGTTTGGAAATGCATGTGTGTATAATGGGAAGATGATATAAGATACTATATGTATGCATGTAGTACCACCCTTGCTAGCGATTCCCTCTCTAGTTTAGCATACTCAGCTTCGTTGTCCCTGGCCATAGAATCACGATTTTATGGGGCCGGAAAAACTGGGGGGAAATACACACTAGCCGGTACTACGCTATATGGAAAGGCCACCAAAAACTGTCCTGGCCTGGACGCTAAAACGGGGCTAGCCGCTGCAATGGAAATGCGCTATAACATACCTTATTCTTACTCCGAGCACTACTTCTGCTCCTCCGTCGCTTCACACTTGCAGAGGGCGATTTCTCTACTGGCCGAACTGGTGTCCTGGTCGGTGATGACACCAGAAAGACCGATGGTACTGCATCTCCATTGAGTAATGGTTGTTCTTTAAATCCCATGTTATGTTTGATCATACTCTCAGAGTAGTCGTCCGGAAATGTGAAATGTTCGCTGCATACATGAGCCTGTGAATCTCTCGGTTCGGGCCGGCCACATTTCGCTAGCCACTGCCTCCGAATGTACTTATTACGCTTACCTTTTGGCAACAGATGGAACCGAGCATTCCGTGGATTGTTCCTATCCGAATTATGGCAATATTTCGCGATACAGTGAGGCATATTTGAATAGAGAAACTACAGTAAATAACATGGAGATCAACGTGTCTTCGAAAACCAAACGCATGGATTACGTCACGTCCGGGAAATGGCGGCGCCCACAGTGTTGATGTTATTTCGGTATATAATCAGTTTAAAATCACTGATAATGTCATCGGATTAAAAAAAAAAAGAGAGAGACTGGCAGAGACTGGTCTGTTTTATCGGATGATAATTTTTTTTAAATGAGTGTCATGAGCATACCATTCCTTTATGTAAACAAACACATTTAAAAACGGCAATTTATCGAGGTCAGAAAAGTTGAGTTCATTTTTATTTATCGTACGATAAGTCAATTAATGGCTTATCGCGACAGGCCTAGCTGCAATTAACAATTAATTTAATTATTATATATTTACTAAATCATTTGAAGATCGTTTGGTTTAGAAAATCTCAGAAAATTTTGAAAAAGTTTCCAGTTTCTCAAAGTCGAATTTAATGTTTTATTGCTATGTTTTGTCAGTCAAAAACATAAAATATTGCATTTAACATGATGTGAAAACAGAGAATAAGCAGGAAATATACATGTTTTAGAAGCTTTTGCATGAAAACTAAGATAAATCTAATATCAAAATGGTTGCAGGTTAAAATAAAGATCCGTTGAATAATCATTGCAGCTCTATTCTTGGTAAATGTCTCAAGAGTACAGGCTCGCCTATAAATGTCTTTAGGAGCGGGTTATCAAATGAGCCAGCTGTTAGGTAGGGGTGACATAGCAAGTGCTGCCCAATGACAATGCATTACATTAGAGGGAATACAATTAAATAAAAGTGATTCAGGCTTTTAGAGAAAGCCTATTAAACCACAAATTTCCCTCGTGAGGCATTTGAAGAGGATCCTGTATGGATGGCTCCGGACCAAAGATCGTTTGGTGATCGCCCGCCAGCTGCACTCGGATACAATATTCTATACTATATAATATTCTTCTCATCAATGTTGGCAGTGAGGTAATTATTACCTCTGAAGTGTGAGAGCACAACACCAAGCACATTTATTGTTAACGGTGTCAAGGGTAAAGATGTGACACAACAAGGCTTCCTTGACAGACGCCTGTGTGGTCGGAGTGAAGGAGTGCCAGTTTACTACATTTTCAAAGCAGTATATAATTTTCAAACATGAACATGTCAACTGGGATTAAACGGACATTGTTGAGGATAGACAAGTGCAAAGATGATTCCATTGTATACTAGGGCTGTCCCGAATACCATTTTTCGGGCTCCGGATATTCGGTAGTAATCAGCAGCGAATATTCGAATATTCGGTGCGGAGAGATTTGTATTTTTTGTTAATACATTTTTTTTTCACATTTTTTTTTTTCACATTTTTTTTTTTTCCCAAAAGGTTTCATAACACGCTCCGAATCCGAGACACCTGACAACACGCTGTTAAGCAGAAGCGCAGATAGAGCATACTATTACGATTTATATGTATTTATTGTATCAGTACTCGCAAACATTAAAACTAAATGTGTCCTCTGCATTTAACCCAGCGCAGCACCCGGGGACCAAATCTGGTTCCACATTCCGTCTATAACATTTTACAACCTGAACAGTCAAACAAAGATACAAAACACATATTTCAGCTGCCAGCTTCATGTTGCTGGCATTGTCGTGGACAACGGCTACTCGCTTATAATTCGGAATGGCAAAGGCGTCCGCCACTTCTCCAAGCTGTTCTGCAATATTTACTCCCGTATGGTTTACTTCCATTACTTTGGTTTCCAAAACAAAGTTACAGAGTTTCCACTCGCGAGTTATGAAATGACAGGTGACAGCCATATACGCCTCCATACGCACCGAGGTGGTCCAAATGTCCGTTGTAAAACTTACGGCAGTTGAGTTTTCAATCTGAGTTACAATTTGGTCTCGGTGATCGCTGTACTTCAGAGACATGGCATCTAAAATACTGGAGCGTTTGGGGACAGTGTAGCCGGGCTCCATCTTCTTCATTAATTTTCTGAAGCCTTCGCCTTCGACTATGTAAATGGGTCTCATATCCATAGCGATGAAATGTACTATGGCATCTGTTATCTCTATCTTTCTTTTCTCCGTTATCGTTTTTTTTAACTGTAGGGTCTGCTGTATTGTTGAGGATGTTGATGGCTGGGATGCGTGGGGATGCACCTATGGCCACAATGTATTATTAGGCTGAGCTACTCAACTTTATGCCAATAATTGCCTTAGCCCCAGATGTTCCCACATTACTCCTATTATTTTCACTATGCTGATAAAATTAAAAAACTAATATAAAAAAACAATTCGGTTGCTTGCTTGCAACTATTTTCCAAGCAAAGTAAGTGCACGTTTTTATCATGTTTAACGTTACTGTTTAAACGGCGGATAAAGCAGCTTCATCATGGCAACTTCACAACAGCTAAACTAAGCTAGGCTACAGCATCCAGGTGACTTTTCAGAGTTGTTGTGCCACCGTGGTAGGCCAGTTTCTTATCACATATTTGGCACACTGCCTTCTTTTTACCTTCGTCCAATTTAAAATGGTCCCACACAGCTGAAGTCTTCGGCATTTTATGGGTGAAACGAGGTGAAGCGAGGTGAAGCGTGCCGTTTGCGTTCGTGACTGTGAACAGTGAACGCAATGTCAGGAGCACAGGCTGAGATTGTATATATTTCTGCATTTTAACAGTGCAATTCAAAAGTATAAATATAGTATAAGAATATGGCAATTCGCCTTTATTAATAGCATACATTTAGAAAAATATATTAATTTGTTTGAAAAATATTTTATTTTTAAAAATATTTTTTTGTTTGAAAAAGAAAAAAAAACGAATATCCGAATAATGAAATTGAAACCCGAATAGTTGGCCAACGAACGAATATTCGAATAGTCGAATATTCGGGTACAGCCCTATTGTATACATGTCAAGCGTGCTCGTGACTTCTTCAAAACAGCAGTGGCAGTTTGTTTGTAGTGTTTTTGGAGAAGTGCTGGTGATGGAGGGGAGGTGACAGTTTCATCACTTTACAAATGCCCTCCTTGTCGAAAGGCCTAAATCACGAGTACCAGGACTCTGGATTGCTGCCTGCCTTCGAGACCTGCTGTGACCGGAGTGGATCTCAACAACAGCCTGCAGGGGCTTCATCGGGTCCCCCGCTGTTTGACATTCTTGATAAAGTGATGCTTTATAATGGCACAACAATATGCTGCAATCTGAAAATCTGACCTGAGACCTCCACACAAAACCTGAGTTGAAACAAGCTGATGGAAAACACTGTTTGTGCCTCTTTTGTATCGTGTTGTACCACCTGTCTCTATTCTCTTTATAATTTGCCTACTATTGATACTACAATCTCAAAATGCAATTATATATCAAATGGTCCTCGACCCACCAATATACTGGATATATGATCTTATTTGGCTTAATAAAAATGTTTTTATGATAGAAAAACCTTCAGACAAATAGCCTGAGGTAAAGTTGTCTTTTACATGTCGTTTCACGATGTACAAATGGAGCCCGAACATGTCATTCCAAGGTGACATATTTGTAAGAAGATGGTGACACAACTTGAGAAACAGGTTAAAAATGTGATTGTGCAGCTGACGGCAGAATCTTTTTTGGTCATGATTGTTAGGATATAATCTTTAGAGATCCCTTTAGAATATCAGTAACTGTAAACGTAAGCAAGATCACTTGAAATATTAATCTTTGTGAAAAACAGATGGTTAGCTCTGTGACTTGAATGTAATGTTATAATAAGAGGCCCAAGCTGGAGCTATCTGAAGTATAATATATGTAAAAAAAATACATATTTGCAGTTACAATTGAGCGTTTTAGCAGCCATCTGATTATAAATAAACTAAATGAATATCACGCTGCCACTAAATATAAGCTCCTATTATTAAGTGAATGTTTCCATCAAGGTTTCCTGACTTGGACACTGGTCAGTCCAGCTTATAAAATAGACCGGTGTGAGGCCCAGGTTCTCTCCCCTTCTGTGGTTCTCTCTCCAGTCTGAGAGGAGCTCGAGGGGGGTGGAAGGGGCTGAAGTGCACAATTACACAACTTGCTTTTGAATTATGTCTTAAAATTCTTGCTCAAACTGGTTTGATGACATCGCTCTATTCGCCCCTCACTAAAATCCGATGAAAGGTGAGAGAGCTTGTGCTTTGCTTTTCCTTCAGAGCGCCTCTTAAATCCGACCACAGCCACACGCAGCACTGCAGTAGTCGGGGAGATTTAGAGCTACCTGGGGCTACATGCTGTGTTTACATAAAGTGGACAAACTTATTATACCGTACAAAAGAGGATTATGTGTTGCTTGAGTCAACGTTATTGTAAGACAGCACAAACCTGGGAGCAATGTTTTCGCAAGGAGCAGAAAAAAAGGGTGAAAACACAAGAGCATTTAGGGAGTATTTACTGAGTGATAATCCTAATAAAAGCATCTTTAAATGCCTTTAGTTTTGCATTTGTGCACCAAAACGAAATGTGATGTATTTTGACATGCATTCTCTGTTGTATGTACAGATTTGAAGGACATAAATGAGAGCAACAATTATAGAAATAATTATTTTGTAAACAAGTTATCACACCACAGAGTTTTTAATTGATAGCTATATACATTTGAATTGCTTATTGTGGAGTTTTTAAGCTTTATTACGATTTTTAAGCATTTTGTTTATTTTAAATGCCTGCCTTGTATCTTAACAACACTTTGTGAGTTCATTTCCCAACTCAAGACAAGGTTATAACACATGGACTGAACACACAGGCCACGTTTCTTTCAAATATGCAAATCCATGAGTAAAAAAGAACAGCTATTTTACAAGTTTGAACAGAAACCACATGAAGAGCTGTTAACTTGGAAAATGATCATCTAACTTATAAAGCACCACTAACATCCACTGAATCATCTGATTAGATCAAAAATGGTAACATCTTCTAGTATATGAGACAGTGAAAGAACTGTTTAATGTCACTGTTTACCAGCCTGATTTCTGGTGTTGTCATACTTGAAGTGCACACTTAATGTACAGTACTTTAAACCAGCATGTAGTCCCATCGGTTTGCTTTACATTTCCTCACACATACAACCAATATTTAGGTTTACAGATTCAAGGAGTGTGAAATACCGATTGTGGTTTTTGAAAATGTTGAAAATGTCTCGGGGTGATTTCAAATATTATCCATTCATTCTTATCACCAGGTGCTTGCTGGCTGCTGAATATAAAAAGGGATTGTCAGGAGTTGTTAAGAGGGCTTATTGTTGCATTCCTGCACTGACCACAGCAACAAGCCAAGGCTTTCCCTTTCACAATAACAGATATTTAATTCTCCCTAATGCTCAGACTGCTTACTTATTTAGGAGGAAAATATATTGTTTACAGTGCCTGCAGACTCCAAATAGCCGATAAGTGTTAACCTTTGTCCCTTCAATGCAGTGACTGTCTACGACACCACTGTTGCTGCCTACGTGCCTTCAAAAAGAAATCACCATCAATAACAACATTATAATTTAAATGACAACTTTGCAGCACTGAGAATCATGAGTATGTTTAAAATATGTCCAAGCATGTTCTTCAAATTAATGTAATTGCACAGACTATTGTATTAATAATGTGTATAAAATGTACTGATAATGAATACAACAATGATTTAATAGTGTATATCCCTAAGGTTCTCTAACAAAATATAAAAAGGAGAGTCAATAATTTCCTCACTGTCTTGGTGAAATTAACAAATAAGTAATGATTTTTAGATGTCATTGTGAATCCCCTCACATGCCATAGACAACAAAATGCAAAATATTTGACAGTCCGACATTTCTTTTTAAATAAAATTGTAGATCCTTAGCATTTTGCATATTGTCTATGTTTTTATACACAAACAGTCCACCCAGCCACGTTTTCAGACAATTTCACATGATTAAAATGCTTAATATAAACTATGAATAAAAGTGATAATAATGTTACTTACCCTCTCCACTTGCTCGATGACAGCTCATCACAAAGCAGACCGTGAAAACAAAACACAAAGTCCGGAGCCACATAACTGACTCGGAATAAAACACCATGCAGCACTATTCCGGGTCAAATGCAGAATAATCCTTGGCGAGGACACAGTTCAGACTGAAGGAGAAATACCTTCAGGAAATTGGTTTTGTTTGGCGGAGTGGGCCAACAGGTAAACAAAAATAAATAAAAGCCATCCCGGAAGATGGGCGGAGGAACGAGTCCAACGTGTTCACTCAAACACAAGCTAGCACTGCTAAAGTTAGCCACCTCATGGGAAAGCACCCGTAACACACATCACTACGGGATATGAGAGCTCCTTTTAAGTCTTCAAATGCATTTGATGGATAAACTGAACCAGTTTAGATTGTCCGTGTCCGAAAAAAGGAGCAAAAATAGACTTGTTGTTCCGAAAAAATGCTACGGTTAAGCTAGCTAGCCTAGCTCCACCTCTAGTCCAGGCCACAAGTGAAGTTTGCGCTGCTCTTCAGCAACTATCTCAATATATTTTACTTTAAGAAACCCCCCGCATACCTTTACAGCTGCACTGGATATTATTAATACAAGAGTCAATTTGCATGCTGGAAAAATCCCATTAAAGCGACTGATAACTTAATTTAGAGGATTTTTTGGAGCTGCTGACTCGATGGTTGTGGCATGCGTGGCGTAACGTTAGCGTGTCTTTCGTAAAAAAAAAAAAAAAGAATCCCTCAATCCCTCCTGCGAAAACAAAACATCGCAGTTGATTCCTCTCGCTTGGGAAAGAAAGTGTAGTTTTTCCCTGGTCAACTCGAACGAGTACTCTCAGTCAGTGCAGAGATTTCAGTGAGACCTCCACTCTCTGACAGACTTCAGTCGTGGCTCCGCACTTCTTCTTCTTTTTGTTTGGGAATAGAAAAAAAAAACACAACCTATAAATGCTCCGAGTTGTGTTCAGGCTCCTGCCACCACAGCAAGTAAGCGTGTATCTGAATGAGAGGAAAGCATGGGAAATAAAGTTGTTTTCCCCTGTTCTTCTTCCACAAACAGAAGTAGATTGTACAGTCTCCCCAGCAGGTCCTGTAGGATCCCCTTCTTCAGCCTCCGCCAGTAAACAAACCGAGCCAGTCAGCCAGATGGGCTCCAGGGGAAATACGGACTGGAGCTTATTGGATTACACAACAAACTGATCCTACTGTCAGGTGGCAACGCGTCAGAAAGTAATGCATTTATTTATATATCCAGAGTAACTAAGTACATTTGCTGTAGTACTGTGCTGAAGTATACACCTTCTGGTACTTGTACTTCATCTAAATATCTAAATGTTCAGCTACTATTAAAGAGGGATTATTTACACTAAAATTACTTTCTTCAATTGAAAAAATATATAATCAACTAAAGATATGATAATTATTATAGGTCAAGCTTTCCAGCAGTATATAGTTTGCAATTAAAATGATATTCACTCTTACACGATGCAGAGGTAAAGTGATAAAACTAATTAATGCATTAATAATTATATTCCAAAAATAACATTTTTATTCTGTTAATAAGTACTTACTTTTGGTACTTTGGGATAGGGTATATTTCACTTTATAATTCCATATTTGTAATGCTTTACTTATAAACAAAAATTCTGCGTATAAAGGATGATATTGATAAATTACTTCCATTAAAAATACCATTAGGCTTGTTAAAAAATACAAACATTATTATAATAAAGTATTAGCGATTCATTATGTGACATTTTATCGACACAATAAATGACCAATTAATTGAATAATTGCCAAAATAATTGCCAAAAAAAATGGCGAGTTACAGCAAGAAAATACAATTGTTCTGCTTTCAAAATGTAATGACCAGTAAAGTTAGTTAATGTAATAATATCTAATCAGCTGCTCGTCCTAAAGTTAAAAGGGATCATTCCAATTATTTTATAAATGTAGTCTTTTAAAATGAATAAAGTTATTCAAATTAAACAGTGTTGGAGATCATTATGCTAATAATTGAATTCTACATAATAGACCATTACTGGGATTGGCTTGCAGCACTTTGCCCCCTCCCCTGATATATGACACACTTGTGCATGTGAAGGAGTGAACAGATCCAGAATTAGATAACTCTGGACCTTGGAAACAATCAATCTTATCTCAAGCTATTTTGCGGCCACATCACAGTCTCAGTTGTTGTTGATCTCCACTTTTATTTGTTCACATTGCAACATCACACAGACAGAGGAGCAGCTGGTGTATTGAACTATTTTACTACCTGCAATTGTGAAACATTTACAAATACTTGTTTCATGTTTCGTCAAACAGATTGACCATTTTTTACAGATATGCAACATAATTTATAAGATGTACACAATATTGTAAGTGCTGGAATTTAATTAAAGTTAAGACATATACATTGTAATGGATGAGTTTGGAATCATTCATATTAAAAATTGGACATCAGGGAAACGTTTTTCATCAACTTGTCGGATAAATAATGGAAATAGTTTGATACATTTGATATAAAAATAGCTAAATATAAAGAATAAATTACTTAAAGGTCTAGCATCTGTTACTAGTAGCACAAATCAAACTTGACCAAACTGACCCAGTCATTACCAGTATAAGTTTGTACATGATTTAAAAAACATCCACTTTTATGTATTTTTTATAGTGTTAGATTAATTAAAATCCAACATATACATTTTATACATTACAGGGGTCGTTTATGAAGTCATATGTGTTTCTGAAAGAGCCTGTGGATGTCTTAAAATAGAGATGGGGACCACTGCAGTATCGTATGCATACTGCAAATCAAAGTATGCAGTATCAACAAACATGCAAGGTAGAACAAGATTTACTGTACATGTTCGGAAATGAAGAAGTTCCTCTGTTATTCTAGGAAGCTTTGGAGGAAAGAATGAGGAAGGGAAATCCTTGTCTGATTCAACTATTGTTTATAAACAGAACATGATGCTCCTTTTGATCCAGTGATGTTCTCACACTCGGACGCACTAATGGAAAAACACCATCAAGATCACAGGAGGTCTCAGAGGCTGAAAATATCTTGTTTTTGTGAGCTGAGATTGTACCCCAATGCCATCTCTATCATCACTGCTTGTTCACTACCTGATTACGCAGCAGCCTGTTTGGTGCAAGATAATACTATCCTGTTGTTTGTTGTGCTGAAATAGATTTGACTGGAATACTAAAAAAGCTGCAATTACGTGATTTCTGTGGCAGCTGTGACATTTCAATCAACGTTTTATTATGAAATATTCTCTCGTTGAGATTTCTCTGCACGTGTGCGAATGAACACCAACCACTATCTTCTGTTGCAGGCATTCATTCAGACGGAAGGGGCCACTTAGAAGAAAAGTAAAACACGAGAGCAGCTCATTAGTAACATCAGCATTTTGTAATCAGAGTTATTTGCCAAGAGAGGAAAACTTGGAGGTTCCCACATGTTCCCAACAACACTCCTGAGGTGGAAGGAAGAGCGAAGCAGCAAAGTCAAGAGGTGATGCGGGCTAACGCCTCTCAACATGCGTCACTTGTAAGAGGAAGGTTACAATGGCACACAAATAATTAGTTACTGAGCCGATTAGGACATCTTGCAACGCAGGAGTACTAAAGAGGAAGCAGAGCTAAACTGCATGGCTGTAATTTCCATATCTTAAATATAATCACACTGAGTGTGCAGTCTGCAGGAGTGAGGTGCTCTAATGAGATTAAATCCTAGCGAATGATTTCATGGAGCCATGTGCCAAATCAAGTTTTATATTTCACTCACAACAAATATCCTAAGTAAGAGTTTTAGGTTTTTGTTTATGATTTTCTTTAGTATTTTGTGCTTATAATGGATATTTTGAGAAGAGGATATGTTTTGCATATGGGGTTGTAGCATTTAAGATTTAGATACATGCTATCATACAACAACAAATAATAAGCAATTATCTTTTAATTATTGTAACTGAGTGCTTCACATGGGAAAGAATAGCACCTCAGCATAAAAGTTAAATTGAACAACATTTACAGAATTCAATAAAATAAGATAACAACATACTAGAGTTGTGTTGTATGTCAAAAGTGCCTTATAATTTCTTTAAATACCCTCTTTAATAATTAATTATTTAAGCTAAATGTAATCTTCTATAAACCATAAGCACTTGTTTCTTATGTTTTTTAATGTCATGTAAAAGTGAACCATTAAAATATATCTCCTTAAAGTTTGGGTCGGCAACAGGAGAGCCAGTAAGAAAGAGTAAGCTAGATTTGACTCAAACTGAAAACCCAGCATATTTTTCTGTTTTCTAATGGAGTCCGCAGCACATGATCAAAAGTCAATAAATCTAGCCAGAAAGTCATTAAAGTTTACAACACTGACAGCGCATCCCCTCAGGCCCCTTCAGAGCCCCTTCCCAAAATTACTATGAACCCATTATTAACGTCAAATTGAAATGGCTATAGTTAATTCTCACAGCTTTCAAGCTTAACATGTGGAAAACTCAGGATAAGTGGGATTGTATATTATCAATACATATATTATATATATATATATATAACCTATGTTTAATCTTAAATCACTAAACTGAAAAACTCAACACACCGTTACCTGTAAGAAGAAAAAGTACTGTTATTTAGACCTAATACTTAAATGAAACCACCTGGGCCAGAGGTTCACGTAACCCATGTGCTGTTTTGTCCAAATGGGGGTCATAATGGCTCAGAACTACTTATGTGTTATCAAGGATGTGCTGAACAAATGAGTCATAAAACATGATGTGAATGCCTGCTGCCTGGTACTGAAGACTGAAGGGAAGTTGTTTGTGCCGTCTCTCCTAATCCACACGACCTGCTAATCCTGACCTCTGCTGGGGTCTGTGAAGGTGGAACACACTTTACGACCACAACAGGACCCTGGCTTCTACTGGCTTGAGGTGAAAGGTGAAAGAGCAGACAGGCGGTGTTTAAAATCATCATCAACCACAATGAAGAATTGATTTTACTCATTCCTCATAAACACCTAGTGCAACATGAAAGTGGTTTTGCATGTTTTAGTTTCACTACTGCAAATAATAAGACATGTTTGACATGCTGCTGCAATTTAGACATTTATGTATTTGACCAGTAAGAACATTATTAAGCAGAATCATTGGAGTCGTTTTTTCAATGGTACAACCAACCAAATCGAGTAAAAAATACTCTTATGATTTCATTATAATCCTTATTTTAATCTCAGTTTGTTTTTTATGTTTCTGTTTGAATGGAGTATATTGTGGAATAATGTTTTGTGGGTCTTTTTGGTGTATTTATTTATTTACATTTTTGTAAACAAGTGGTGGTTGACATGAATGGGAACACTTTAATTTCCGTATTATTATAGATAAATACATTCAACCTTGAGAGAATGTATCTTTGTGTTTCAAGCGAACCAGGGGCTGCAATGGAAAGGTTGAAAAATACAACAAACATACTAACGGTCTTGAATATCTGGAAAGTGTCACAGTTAATGAGCCACAACTTGCAAACACAGGTCTGTTCCTACACTCTTAGAAGGGATGTGTCAAGACACAACATGTGTTGAATTTCAACACACCTACAGTGTGTGCACAGGGACAAAACATGTTGTGTTAATTTATGTGTAAATTATTTTACACACAAAATGTGTTACATGCCCCTAACACACAATGTGCACATTTTACACATTGTGTGTCATACATGTGTAACCAAGATGAACACACTAATTTCTTATTTCTGCACATTTTGTGTTATATTTCTTTAACCAGAATTAATATTTGATTGTGTTATATCTGCACATCGTGTGTCAATGACGATTACTGGAAGTACCAGGTGGTGGATATGGTTTTTATTCAAAAATCAAATGCAAGAATACATTCATTGGACATTTATTTACAAGGATTTCATTAGCACAATATCTCATTAAGAAAATAATTTTTAACATTTAAAAACATTAATATTTTTCGAATTCATCAAATGTTGACAGAACAGATAATTCATAAAATCACACCTAAAAAAACCTTGGTTAAAACAAACGTAATCTTCAGCAAACTATTGTTGCATGAACATAATCGTCAAATGTTTTAATATCACAGAGTCACTACAAGCAGATGTTATTAAATATTAAATATACAGTACTTAAGAGTTTTTATTATGAAAATGCCAAAATATTTGAAGTCTTTAACATTGCGATGGGTTTCCATCCAGCTGTTATCATACAAATATTTAATTTGCCCAATATTTCATTAAGAAAGTCATTTAAACTGTATGTTGTAATTCCTCTAATGTTCTCTCGAGAATAAACAGATCAGTTTATAAAAGCCCACCTAAAAAATCGTATACCTCGGATTCAGATCAAGCTTGTCAGTGCTAAAATCCGAAAGTAGATCAAGAGGTGTAACATTAGCAACATCGCCTAATGTTATCATTTCAAAGTCTTCAGTTTCTTGCATAACGTATGCAAAGAAATGATCATCAAAGTATTGAACTTATTCTAATGAGAGAGTGAAATGTCTCACAGTGGGGTATAAGTTGAATAATTTCCCCAAATAAGTGCTCCCCTTGATGCTGTGTTTTAAGGGGCAGCACAGATCCAGTCCTGTATGTCCGGCCCTGTATGGTCAGCGAATGTGTGACATAAATGATGCTATTCATCGTGACATTTCCATCTAGGGCTGATTTCAGTCCCTCCAGTATAATATCAGCTTTTTTCAGAGAACCAATATTCACAGGGCAGGCATTGTCGACGTTGCACTTATTGCTGAACGGGTCACCAAGCTGGAAATGATACTGTGGCAGCTGGGTGTGGTTAGGGCGCCGGCTGCTGGAGTGAAGGGAGTGGCTCGGCCGGAGGCCAGACAGCTGATCGGAATCAGGTAATCAGTGCCGGAATAAAAGCATGTCGTAACCTGGTTCTGGTCTGTTTTTGCAGTAGGCGGGATCCTGGAAGGTCGCCAAAGGACCTGTGAAGGTTCCCACACGGGCAACGTTGGAGACCCGTGTATTCAATTGCCCTCCAGAAATTGACGGCAGAGGATGATCCGGAGACTTACCTGGACATCTTTGAGGGCACAGCGGCGGCGTGCGGGTGGCCGGAGGAGGAGTGGGCAGCGCGGCTACTACCTCTGCTATCTGGGGGTGCGCAGCTAGCCGCCCACAGCCTGCCAGTAGCCTCTCGGCATGTGTACCGGCATCTGAGGAAGGCCATCCTGGACCGGCTTGGCAGCACGCCAGAGGGACATCGCCGCCGGTTCCGGGCCCTCCCCTTCGAGGACGCTGACCGGCCCTTCTGCTACGCGCAGCGGCTCCTGGATGCAGCGAGCTGCTGGCTCCAGCCGGGGGTGCGCTCCGCTGAGGAAGTCGTCGGGCAGGTGGCGCTGGAGCAGTTAATCGCCGGCCTGCCATCTTCGACGGCGAATTGGGTACAGTGCCATCGCCCCGCCAACCTGGAAGCAGCCGTCGTCCTCGCGGAGGACCACCTCTCGCTTCCCCCGGCGGAGCATGAAAGAGGAGCCCCGACCACCAGCCGTTTCAGCGGGCCGACCCGTCCCAGCCCCGAGGAGGAGGTTTCCTTGAGCAGCTGCCCTTCCCTCCCCACCACCACACGGCCCCAACCCCGACGCCTCGAACAGTGGGGTGGGGGCCGTTTTGTCCCAGCAAGTAGAGGGGGTCGACCACCCCGTAGGTGAACTACAGTACGGTGGAAAAGGAGTGCCTCGCCATACGGTGGGCGCCCTGCGGTACTACCTCCTGGGGCGCCCTTTCACCCTCTGGTCGGACCATGCCCCGCTCCAGTGGCTCCACCGCATGAAGGATGCCAACGCTCGGATCACTTGGTGGTATCTGGCGTTACAGCCTTTCAACTTCAAGGTGATCCACAGGCCGGGTAACCGGATGGTCGTGGCTGATTTCCTCTCTCGCTCAGCGGAGGTGGGAGAGAGAGTCAGCTTGCGGCCGGCGGGATCCCGGCCTGAGTCGGGGGCGGTGGGGGTGTGTGGCAGCGGGGTGTGGTTAGGGCGCCGGCTGCTGGAGTGAAGGGAGTGGCTGATCGGAATCAGGTAATCAATGCTGGAATAAAAGCATGTCGTAACCTGGTTCTGGTCTGTTTTTGCAGTAGGCGGGATCCTGGAAGGTCGCCAAAGGACCTGTGAAGGTTCCCACACGGGCAACGTTGGAGACCCGTGTATACTTTGTTTGGAGCTAATAAACGCCTGTGATAATTCAACCTGCTCTTTCCGTCCATATTTGAACCCTGTGTGAGCGGAGAGGCTCACAGATACATCTGTTGAACCTGATGTTTCTGAGCTAGAGTTTTTGTAATATTTTCCTGAGGACAGGGTTGTGTCTTGCTTCTCAGATGTGTACAATATCATCACAGGACACACCCAGAGACGGAGGGTCCCCGTGAGGCTCCATGTTGAGATCAGGCATGAAAACGGGTCAGGGGTGAAAAAGGTGAGAAGGATATTATCCCTCTAGGGGGGTCCGGGGGTATGCTCCCCCGGAAGAAATTGTTGACTATTCCATATTTTAAAGCATCAATCTGATGCATTTTGAGATGCATTTTTTTGCCAACCTGGGGAGAGCTGGAGAAACTTAACTTCAGCCATGAGTCAAAAATATTATGGCCTCCTTACCAATTATTATGCAAGACATTTCATGCCAGCCTGTCACTGGGTCTAACATTTACAGTATATGAGGCACAATGTGGTAAGGGCTTAATGCAAATGGTTTAATGCATATGCAGATGGTGGACATGCTGTAACTTAACTTGTCTACTCTTCCATCATGACTGACAGCCAATACAATGTTATGTAATTCAGATTTTAATAAATGTTATTGGTAAAGATAGCCTAAAACACACAATACAGTGGTTTCCAGCATTATCAAAACATTAAACACTTTTCAAGGGATAGTGATATATTATTTTAAATCTGTTAAGGTCAACATAGAAAAGGAACACAATCAATCTTGTTTTGTACAAAATACTGAATGAAAGGGAGAGGAAAGGGATGTCCTTGTGATACTGTAGTTACAGCTGAAACACTCCCTCCTGAGACTTAAGGACACAGTTCGTAATACTCTCAGAACCAGATCTAATTTTTTCTTCTTTGCCTGGACCACCAGTGTCTCCATGGCCTGCTTTCGCTGTTTTGCCACATGTCTCAGCCTCGCCCTTTTCTCTTCTTCAGCAGTCTGTTTCTTGGCCTGCTGAGCACTGCCAGATGCTTGGGAGCCATACTTGCTCTGTTGCTGCTGCTTTTCTTTCTGATTCATCTTCTGCTGGCGTTTGTATGTGGCTGCTGCAGAGTTGATGTTCTTGCATAGTGTTCTGTCCACCTCCCCGAACTTCACATCCTCCCTTCTGAAGAGCTGCACGGCTGTCTTCCCCCTGGACTGCAGGGTGTACTTGACCGTCTGGATTGCATTAAATGTTGGTACATTCATGTTGCCACTCCTTTGGTCAATTACTTCATTCATCAAACTAAAAGAAGACTCAACCCTTGGTCCGTGAAAGATGGAGAGGCAACATTTAACCATCGCACTCAGGGAGGGGTACTTATCTGGCTTGTCAAAGACATGACCCCACCACTCAACGATGCTCTCTCCCTCCTTGAAACTGGGGATGGTCAGGTCAACATTGAACCGCACAAGTTCTCTCTGGATGTCCTGGTCTGCTGGCAAGATGTGCTGCAGCATACACCACTCAGCCTGCCAAGAAATGGATGAGAATTTGAAATCAGTTTAAGGACATGAGGTAACAAAAATCCCAAAGTACCTGGTAATATGGCAAAAAAAACTTTAAATGTTATTCTTACCTCTTAAACTGGATGGTTTCCTGTGAGTGGCCTCTCAGAAGAGGGTCCAGAGTAGACAGGGCTGTAAGAGTCGGACTGGCCAAGGAGAGCTTCTTCTGGAGGTACACTGCAGTGGTGATGTAGGCTTTCCTGACGTCTGCTAGGAATGGCACCAACAGCTGACACCAAAAACTGACCATTATTTTAAGTCTCAAAAACAATTGAGAAAAAAGGTCATGCAGGGTACTTACAGCATGATTGGGATTCTGGCTCCTGAACGTGTCAGCCTCCTGTCCCACATAGACCTCCTTGGAGGGCAGCAGCATATGATCCTCCAGGACCATCTCCCTCAGAGCCCTGGGAGACAGCTGTGTAAGGGAAGTAATTAATGGGAGTAATACCTTAAGTGCCTTTCAAAAGACCCCAGGTTGCTTAACAAAAAAGGAAACACTCAACTGATAGCACAGACAATAGAAAAGTAAAAATAGGGATAAAATCAATATACTAATGTAGGCAGAGTGGGTGTGAGGAGGAGTTAATTACCTGAGTAATGTGTTCGGCCTTCACGAAGCAAGCCATGAAGGCCAGGAACAGCTCAAGCTGCCGATCATGAAGTTTGTGAACCAATGTCTGGCTACCCTGTGTATGTAAAACAAATTCTTATGAAATTGATTGATTGCCAACATTGGATGTGCATGCACGTGCAGTCAAGTTGCAGTAATTCCAAGCACAACTAACACCCACCTGGAAAACCATGACATACTCCTTGAGAATAGCCAGCAAACCCATGTAGATGCTGAGCCGTAAGACTGTTGTCGTCTCCTCATGCCACAGCTTCTGACATACCCTCTTTTTTCTCTCACGGCCTTGTGGAGTCATGCCTGTGAAACACAATACATATTCCTCCTCATTAGTAACTTCAAAACAAGTATAAGTGCTAATTATTATAAGGGATTGGAACATCAAGTCTCATCACCTTTCCTGTTGAGTTCCTCCTGAACCACCTTGATACGGGCTCTTCCCGCCTGGTTGACGTGGTACTTGGTGTACATCAGTTCCAAAGGCTCCCTATACAGCTCCTTATCTGCAGTGGAGAGGAAGCCATAATAGAGGACTCTGCAGACAGCCAGCGATGAGGAACAAAGCCCCTCTGTGGGCTGGAGGCGGGGAGATTTAGAATCATAGCTATCTCTTTGAGGTACATCACCTGACAAAAGACAGAAAAAGATTTTGAAAGAGACACATACATAGACATTCTACACATTCCATAGTTTTAACACAGTACAGTACAGTAGGGCCAGCAGCCGTGGTCTAGACTAGAGCTGCATTTTGTTTACCTGGTCTGGACTCCACTGATGGTCAACCTGGAGATCACTGAACAGCTTCACCAAGTAGCTGTCAAAGGGCTCTGAGAACTTCTTTGGCGCATTGTATATATGATGACAGGAGTCCCCATCAACATCGAGCAGGTTGGGACAGTATTGGTGCATCCTGATCTCGAGGCCGGTCTTGCTGCCCCTCATCACAGCACACGAGACCATCAGCATACTCACAAGGTTATTCCACGGGATGTTGTTTTTCTCAAAGAACTCACAGAGCACCTTCTCTAAAGAAGCAGCATTCACCTTCACGATCTCCAAGGACCCCAAATGCTCCACTATCACCTTCCTCAAGTCTGCATGATAGTAGCAAACGAGCATGGAGAGGATCTTCAACATAAAAAGGTTTATTAGCCATGCAACATTTTACAGGGCATACACTGAAGCAAAAGCAGAAGGACTTTGATGGCAATAGCTTAATATGAGACCAACCTTTTTGTTGTTGTTGGAGGTACTCTCGTCTAAATTTAACGAAAATGGAAATATCTTCATGTTGGAAAAGGTCCTCTCAGAGTAGGTCCGCCCTACACAAAGAAGGACAGATTTTTCACATCACATGCATAATCTAATTGGTACAATATAAATCATACAACAGGTAATTCTGGCAACATAGCAGTATATATAGCAACATGGTAGTTTAAGGAACATGTTTTATGTGTGCAGTTCACTAAAATGGAAATTAAAACACTAAAATAGTAGGTAAGAAAGAAAATGTAAATACCTAGACCATGGATCATCTTGTATGAAGCTGCCGTCCGCGACAGCTTCATTTCCTGCAAAGCTGGTTTATCCAAGGAAAGGGTCTGGGCAAGCTCAACAATTACAGGAGCCTTAGAAAACGGGATGGAATGCTCCGCCGAGGTTCCAAGGACCATTGCCTAGAACACTAATTATGTAATTAATGTAAAGCTAGTGTATTCCATGTTTAGGTGATGATGCTGCCAGTGACCGGAGCTGATTGTGAATAATAATAATAATAAATTATTATTATTATTGTTATAATAAAAATAACAATCTCAAAGTGCTAGTGTACTCTGTCTATGCTGCCTGTGATGACTAACAGGCCTACACCACCTACCTCTGCATTTGCTATGCGGTTTATAACTGGTACGGGCATCTTTCCCTGGCACTGCTGCCTGATTGTTTCTGACCCCTGGTTGGCTTGACTCTGGCTTGCTGGATTCACCCTGGCTGATGCTGGAAGGAAGCTGCTGGCAACACTATGAGTGGAAGCTATCATCTGCACCTTCTTCTTGTGAACTTCCGTCTGGCAGTGAGCCTGCAGAGCATGGCTGCCTTTGTTAGCATAATTGATCTCTTTGTGGCAGAGAATGCATCTGGAGAATCCCTGTCTGTTGATTTTGATGAATACATCTCCTAGATAAAAGGACACCTCTTGCTCTTTTACTGAGACCTTGCCTTCCAGTTTTAGCCACGACCAGTTCCAGCTGCATTTCAATCTCGCATCCAGCTGTTTAACAATGGCTGAATCCTTCTCCCCTAACACACTCATTCTGCAAAAATAATGTTTGTATTAGTGTTAGCTCTAACTTCTAGTTTAGCCTTATTGATAGAACGGTGGACCACTTTACCCTTCAGCCTTGTCAGTCCCCTCACCTCAAAACCATCAACACGTCCTGGAAAAAACGAGTTGTAGAGATTTTAGAATTTTAGAGATCACTAACATTAACCAGTTTTTATTTTTTGTGATTTACCGTAAGCTATACAAGCTAGCATCTAACTTTAGTAACTATATCTAGCTAATGTTAGGCTAACGTTAACGGTAGCGTGAGCTAATCATTTTCCACCGGAGCTTTATTGCTAGCTGTCTAACGTTGCGTTCTCTCCTGCTGTGTTCAATGACTCAATTCATCAAGCTGTAGCTAACTTAGCTAAGCCTATGTCAACAGAGCTCCTGGGTAACTTAGATATACCAGAAAATATTAAAATGATTGAAACCATCACTCACCAAATTCAGTCAGGTAAATCGCCGAGGCCAGGCGTGCTTTCAGCTTCTGATGGTGGTCTGGATCCCGCTCTGGTCAGCACGAGCGAAGCGAACTGCTTGTAAACCAATGATCAGGTCCCTTTTGGCACGCGCACCTGTTCGCAGTTCACTGAATCTCTGGGGCTGGTTCAGAGGCCGTAACGGTACGAACGGTATGCACCGTGGAAGACGAGTAGTCTCTCACGGCAGTGAGTCTCTTGGGTCTCGTCTTCCACTCGTCACCCAACGGTGCGTACCATTACGGCCTCTGAACCTACCCCCCCTTAAATATTTTCTCATCGAATCTACACGATTCACGTAGGTCACCTATTTTGGTTTCAAAACGGCGAATTTGAAAGGTGAGTGATTTTCATGCCTGTGAGATTGACCCGCACGTAGAAGGAGTCGACGCCTTTAAAAGAAGGCGAGAAGAGCTGGGAGCACAGCTCGGAGTATCCTGAGGACAGGGACCAGAAACGGAGATGTTTTAGTCTCACAGAACATAAGACTGAGGTTTCAAGAATACAGAAGAACACAGACTCACCTTCTGTGTTGATCCGGTGTTTGAGAGACGAAGGGTCGGCCCACCACTGCAGAGAGAAGTGTGCGACCTCAGTGGTGCACTGACCCAGCGAGACACTGCCTCAGCCCCCCCCCCCCCCCCCAAACAAAACCCGCTCCAGCTGGACGACAAGAAAGAAAACATGTTAAAAACGTTTTGTTTCTGTAACAACTTTGGCTACCTAGTGTTAGACTCTCCTCCGCTGACACATCCATCCTCCACAGCAGCCAGAGGTGAAAAGGGCAGTTTGGACATTTGATGGACAGTTGAAAAATGATACATTTGAAATAACTCAACCGTGATTGGGCAGGACAGTGGACACACTAATGTGTTGGCTATGTGCATTTTATTTTACACATGTGTGTGTAAAATGCTTCAGAAATGACACTGAATTTGTTGAATTACCTTTTGAGTGTACTGACTACTTTGAATAATTGGTTACACCTTTTCAAAGCACATCACAAGATTCAGCCAACCAGGTTTTGTATTCCATTCATTTAACTTAAGTATTAAAAATCGTATTTGCCAGAGTTTAAACTTGCTTGAACAATTTCCCGCCATTTGGTTTCCTGTCAGCAGTTATGTTGTGTGGTCATGCTGCTCGAGAAATAACTCTTCCTCTGTGGTGCCTTCAAGGAAGCTTTAACATCCGATATTTACATGAGGTCTGTCAAAAAACACTGATTTCACAAGCTATGTTAACAGGAAATTAGACCCGGAAGACGAACAGTATACAAAAATAGATATCCCGGAAAGGAATTTGGCAACACATCAACATTCGGAGCCAGGGTCGGCTCTAGAACAAATCGAATGGGGGGGAAATCATTTACAAAGGGGGGGCACACACTGCCGTCAACAACCAACACACAAACACCAACGCAACTTCAAAAAACATGCTGTAAAGTCTATTGTCTTTCACACACACATTGCAGGGTGTAGTGCTATTGTATAGCGCACCTATGACTTGTGCATACATGCACGGTTATGGCACGACCACCAAAGCAGAAACATATAAGGACATAGGCCACCATATAAAAAGGGTGCAAATGTATTTAGTATCCTATCCATGTGAACATGTTTTAGGTGGGTGTGGACCTAAGGAGGGTCTGGGGGCATGCTCCCCCGGGAAGATTATTTAAAAAAATATTGAAGTTAAATGCATCAATCTGGTGCACTTTGAGAGCAACATTAGGAGATCTATGGATAGTCTACATCTCTCAGCATCCATATGAAACATAACTGTACACAAATGTACTTTTTCTTTATGGATATATTACTAATCACTCCCCTTTTAAACTGTATTCTTGTGTTACTGTCCTATAGTATTTCATACCCGTTTTTTTATTTATTCTCTTATTCTTTAATAACTATAATCATATAAAGGTATTCCTCACAAATACTTGTTTACATAAATGGTGACCAAACCGTTTGAGACCCACTGAGATAACTTACACTAAAGTGAACTATCTAAACACTGAGAGAGTCCTTACCTCACTGAGCTGAGGTTATACGATCCTCTCAGTCTGACAGGAGAGGACTGTCCTCCACCTTGGTGTAGAAACAGCTCTTTATATCCGTTAGCATAGCTAGCTAACCAGATGCTAACATCAACATTCCATGTTACCGCTCGGCGCACTCACAAAATGCGCTCGTGCCACGACCCAGAAGTAGGCTATTTGTACTGTACTGTATTGTATATCATATTATTTTCCTTGCTTTACTGTATAATCAGTCAGTGGCGACTGGTCATTAGGGGCACAGCCCCACCTAGTGTCAGCAGAAAGTATTAAAAATAATGATTACAAAAAAATGCAATAAATAAATAAATATATATATATATATATATTAAATATATTTTAAGATCATGTTTAATCATCTGATTCGTCTGTACATTGCTGTTTTAGTCTGTGTTCTTCTAATTAGTGTCTACAGTGTGTGCCTATTGAGCTGTTTAGAGCCATGTGGGACAAAACCCGATCCTGCCCCTCCCTCTTATGGCGCGTTTCCACTGCAGCCCTCGCTCGGCCTCGCTCGGTTTGGTTAGGCTTTATTATGCCCGGCTCACTTTAATGCTGCGTTTCCATTACAGTTTAGGAACTGGGGCAGTAACTATAGTAACACAGTGTAGGCGGAGCCGTGACGTCATCTTCAATGAGCGCCCCAAAAAACAACACAGCCGTTAGCTCTTAGCACTCAGAGCTCACAGCTCTTCATATCTGTTCAGAAACTAGACAAAAGTTAAACAAGTACAAACCACAGACTGCCTGTGTCATGGAGAATACAGTCGCTGCTTTATTTATGTCTGTATAGGCCGTTGCTGTGAGTGTGGACGGTCGGAGCATATACAACGTTAGCTTAGCCAAGCTACATTTAGAAAACACGCATTTTAAAAGGGTTTTTCGCCTGCCGTCTGTCTGCAGACTTGTCAAAGCATTAATTCATGGTTTTTACTAACCGGTATCAGTATGTTGTTACTTCGGCATCATTTTGAAACGTGTATTATAATTAAATCACGGTCAAATATGTTCATCTTGTTGTAGTTGTAGCCCCCTTGCCAGCGATCCTCTCTCTAGTTTAGCATACTCAGCCCGACTCAGCCTGGTTGTTCCTGGCCCTAGAACCACGATTTAGTCGGGCCAGAAAAAAGGTGAAAAAGTAGCCCCGGGCCAAAACTAGGCCAAGTGGAAACGCAACCAAAAACGGGCCCCGCACGGCTCGGCACGCTTAAAGCGAGCTACCCGCTGCAGTGGAAACGCGCCATTACTGTCTAAAATCAATGGTGACTGGAAAAACTACACTGCGCATGCTCAGAATATTTAATGTGTGTGGCAAAAAAATAATGACCATAGGGGCATAGTGCTGCCATCCCCACCATACGTCATCTCACATCATTCAGAGCTGATTGGCTGTAAATACGTGTGCCGTGAAAAGTGTGGTGTGTGAAGAGGAGACGAGAGAGCTGCAGTGACGCATCCTAAAACCCAGAAGTAAGCTGCGCATGGCTTCCCTCGACAAAAAAGCAATGAGATTTCTCCATAGAATTTTAGAAAATAGCTCCAAATAAGATCTGTGGGAAACAAACCTGTTAGATAAATGCACGTTTTGTTCAGCCGGATAATATCCACTACCCTACTTTTATAATTTTCGAATCATAAATCTATTGATTAGATAGATTTATGGTAGACTTTTGAAACTACAAGAACATAAGGAGAGATTTTGTCCAGAAGGATAGGCAAATGGACTTAATCTTCAAGTCAAGGTAAGACTGCAATTTTATTGAAAATGGGATCTTACTAAGAGAGAACAATTCAATATTTAAATGATAAAATTACATTTTTTGGGTATCCTTCTGGACTGTCCACTCCAAGTAGGGAATGAGTCCTTACCACAAGTGAAGGAGTTCAAGTATCTCGGGGTCTTGTTCTCGAGTGAGGGAACAATGGAGCGTGAGATGGGCCGGAGAATCGGAGCAGCGGGAGCGGTACTGCAGTCACTTTACCGCACCGTTGTGACGAAAAGAGAGCTGAGCCAGAAGGCAAAGCTCTCTGTCTACCGGGCTATTTTCGTTCCTACCCTCACCTATGGTCATGAAGGATGGGTCATGACCGAAAGAACGAGATTGCGGATACAAGCGGTCGAGATGGGTTTTCTCCGCAGGGTGGCTAGTGTCTCACTAACGGCCCCTACACACGGCGGCGTGCGTTGCCGCTTCAACGCTTCTGCCCATTCACTTTGAATGGGGTGACGTCACGATTCGCCGAACTGCATTGTGGGAGCAAAGCGTAGCTTCTCTCGCGGTGCTCGCTGCAAAAGTAGAGCAATGTTCTACTTTTGCCGCCTCGACGGAGGCGTCAGCCAATCAACTCCCGCGTATGCAAATCTGACAGTACAAGCACTAGCTAATCAAACCGCGTGTATGTTGGGAGAGCCAGACCGCAGTTATTTCCCATATGTCAACAAATGGAGGAGAAAATGATCGTGGCGGTAGGGAATCACCCGGTACTCTATGACCAGTCCCACTTTACATACAAACCGGAGTTTATATCCAGTGTATTTCGTTTGAATGGACAGCAAGCAAGCATAGACAGTATATTTAGCCAGCATGGATGTAGCATGAATACTTTGCTTTGTATATCCGGGGCGGGACATTCATGTGATTGGTTGTTGGTCGCGTTGCTCGCGTTGACTCCCCAAGCTCAAGACACGCCCACCGCCAAGCGGCAACGCACGCCGCCGTGTGTAGGGGCCGTTGCGGTACGTCCACACAGCAACTTTAGACGAATCTTCCAGCGCTTCAACGCTTCTCTGCCCATTAACTTTGAATGGGGATGACGTCACTTTGCCTCTCTTTTCGCCGAACTGCATTGTGGGGGAGCGAAGCGAAGATTTCCAGGATTCCAAAGTTGAGCAATGTTCAACTTTTGAAGCTGAGCTGGAAGCGTCAGTAGAAGCGCTAGCCAATCAAACCGCGTGTAAGCAGGGAGAACCAGACTGCAGTTCATTTCCTCATATTCCAAACGAGAAATTACGGTAGCAAATCACCCGGTCCTTTACGACCAGAACTATTAACGGGATACAAACCGGAGGAACCAGGCATGGAGGGAGGTGGCAGAGACAGTGGGTGAAACTGGTAGGTTTTCGCCTGTTTGGGGAGTTTATATATATATATATTGCTCGCATAAAATCCCCGGGGGTTTTTGCTTTGTATGTCGGGGGCGGGAGATTCATGTGATTGGTTGTTGGTCGCATTGCTCGCAAAAAATCCCCAAGCTGTCAGACACGCCCAGCTCCAAGATATTTTGAAGATTTTTGAAAAGCTGCTGTGTGGACGTACGGTCATCGGGGAGGGACTCGGAGTTGAGCCGCTCCTCCTTCGCGTCGAAAGGAGCCAGTTGAGGTGGTTCGGGCACCTAGTTAGGATGCCATCTGGGCGCCTCCCTAGGGAGGTGTTCCAGGCACGTCCAGCTGGGAAGAGACCAAGGGGTAGACCTAGGACCAGGTGGAGGGATTATATCTCTTCGCTGGCCTGGGAGCGCCTTGGGATCCCCCAGTCAGAGCTGGTTGATGTCGCCAGAGAAAAGAAAGTTTGGGGCTCTCTGCTGGAACTGCTACCCCCGCGACCCGACCACGGATAAGCGGGAGAAGATGGATGGATGGGATGGGTATCCTTCTGTTGAACTGTCTGTTTAAAATTAATTGAAGCGTCAGACAAAAAAAGCTTTTGAAAATAATATTATATTTTGATTTAGGTCAAAATATAATATTTGTAAACCTGAAGAGTCAGTGGCAGTGCCTCACCAGCCATGCACCTCACTGCAGAAGCTTATAGTGAGGCGAAGTCCCTCCCTTTCCGGGAGCCTCCATGGGACCCCGGAAGCGTAAAATTATACATTGAAGTCAATGGAGAGAGAAAGGTTATCTTTTGATCCCGTTTGAATTGTGCCACGAATGACACATATGATGTTTGTCAATTTAAAAGAATATTTTGCAAGTCAAAAAAATTTAAATGTGTCGTAAAACTGTGAAGTTACACATTTTTTTGTGTGAAACCGCTGAGTGAACTACAGGTCTCTTGGTCTCGCACAATACGCGTCACCATCACAAAGATGGCCGTCACGTTAGCAAATTTCACCTGTTTCTTTCAGAATGAGAATAAAAGTATAAAACGAGGTGACTACAAGTCTGGACACGTTGAGAGCTGTACATACACGAAAGGGGAGTTATTTGGTTCTGTAAGAGCAGCGGGACCGGCTTTACAAGATGTTGGTGAGTAATATGAGTGCAATGTGTAACGTTAATGTCAGCTAGCTAACATTAGCTAACAAGGTACACTAACGTGTTTTGTTTCAGTAACTAGTTTTCTCTGTAAGAACTTCGTGGTCTGTGTGCTGTGGATAACATTAGTGTTCACAAGAACAAGGTAAACTCCCGTGTTTTGTTTTAGTTGCTCTTCAGATTGAAACGGCCAGTTTTATATCGACTATACTGTATGTGTGATCTCCTTTTACATCTCGTTGTGTCATTTGAGTTTATTTGCTGTGTGTAGATTCAAGGGTTTTGGTTATCTTGTCAATTTGTTTGGTTATCCAGGCACAGCTGTGCGTGACTCCCTCGGGTACACTGGTATGTGTTTTCCTAATGTAGAGAGCATTGATTAATTAATAAACTACACACTGAGTCTAGATCCTGACCAAATCCTTTTTTATTGTTGATCAAATGTTTTTCAAAAATGTATTCATACACATTTAGAAAAATACAATGTACAATCACAACCAGTACAACACACATTACAACTCACCTGTTCCTTTTTATAAAGTGAAACAGTTGAAACGATAGATTTTAGTAAACTTAAAAACAACCTTCTCCAAAAGCTATCAAGGAATATACCTAATACTTGTTTTAGAACTTTATTACATATTATTTGTATATAGTTTGAATGATCCATAATTGACAGAAGCTTGTGTTTACACTGACCTGTTACTCATATATTAATGTCTTTGTAACTTATTTAAACCACTACCTCACTAATTTCTTTCATTCATCACGGTTCAGTAAACTAAGTGTACATGAACCAGTTTAATAATTATAATAACGTAGGATTGCAACTCTTTGAAACTGTAGGTGGCTCTTAAAAGAGCCGTTGTGTTTGGGTGTGCTGGTCTCAGGTCAGTCTAAGCCCTCTCTCGCGGATGCAGCTGGATGTCCTTAGGCATGATGTTGACCCTCTTTGCTTGGTTCATCTTATTGGGGGCAGCTACATGGATGTCGGTGCAGTCCACAATCATTGTGCAGTTGAAGGCAGAATGAATTTATTATTGACTCCGAATGAAGCACAACTTCATGTCATACAATACATTGACTTTATTTGTAATTGTGTAAAAAAATAAAGCATTGATTAGCAAGCAGGACCTGCAGGAACAGAGCACGGTGATGGATGGAGCTGGGAAGAGAGAAGAATAAAGAAAACAGATCAACTTCATTATCGGATATTAAAAATTCAATTTCAAAACAAGTTGCCGCTCCTACAGTTTTCTAGTATGTAAAGATGATTTCACATGACCTATGCACAATATCACACTCAATACATGTGTGTCTCTGGGGGGTGCATTGTGCCTTTGATGTATATAAATAATATACCATAACCAAATACTATTACGTACAGTGGAAATCAGGTTGCCAGAGCAGGTCAGTCCAGTGTGCATGTTCCTCAGGGTCTCAGCAGTTACAGGTGAGGTAAAGAAAATAAAAGAGAAAAAGGTCAGTAACAACACTTTGAATAATTATCTCTTTTAATAATGTTCTATCAGTAATCACTCAACTACTGTCTTTCCAACAAACAGATTGACTCACTATCATCACAATGAAACACGTCCAGAAGAATGGACCACAGATGGAAATTAGCTATTAGCTATAATCTGGCATATTGCATCTCTTCTCTTTGCTGAGATTAATGTTTTTGTATGCATGGTCCTTCTATAAATAAATACATGTCATGCAAAGCTGCCTGCCTGCCTTCCTTCCTTCGACTCTCCCTGAACTGCCTGATCTTTTAATGTTCAATGTTAACCATTTGAGCAGATAGCATTAAGTAGAAAAGATCGCAGATGCTAATCTGCCGTTAGCCTACCTCCCGCCCCCTTAGCACCTGGCGATAGGCTCCTCTTCAAACGTTTCACAAAATACTTAACATCATGACTACTCTTACTGTTTAACATTTGGGTTCACTTCATGTTAAGGCTAATACAAATGACAAAGCTAAGTAATGTGATGCTAACTAACGTGCTCGCTACTAGCTATGTAGCTAGCTTGACTGTGTTCCATGCACAACATGTGTATTACCTGATATGTTTGGTCCAACGACTCCTGGTCCTTTCATCAGACGGGAAGCGATAGAACGAGCTATGATCTATAAGTATGATCACTTATGTGATTACAACCTGGTACAAAGCACACAGGCATCTTGTAAAAGTGAATTTATTTTTAGCAATCTCTTATTTATTGGAGGGAATAAATCAGTTATGAGATCTTCTTCTTCGCTTTAATTACGAGTCGCAACCACTTGGAGCATTATCGCCTGTGACATCACTTACGCGAGCCAGAATGGGATTTGGGATTTGTAGTCGCGTATTTTTCATAGTCTTATATTTCAACAGTTTTACGACAAAATGTGACTTTTTTGACATGGAACTTATTGTTTAAGATTGACAAACATCATATGTGTAGTTCGTGGCACAATTCAAACGGGATCAAAAGATACGTGTTCTCTCTCCATTGAATTCAATGTTAATTTTTCGCTTCCGGGGTCCCATGGGCCGGAAGTAGATGGGCGTGACTTCGCCTCTCTATAGACATCTACGTTTTTTGTGCCCCACCACTTTTGTACATATAAAAACGCCACTGAGTGTAACAGATGAACAGATCGCCACCGGGCTTTCATCTAAACACACAGCCACGTAATGATAACAAAACAAAGGTCGGGGGTCATTGGTCAAGCAACACACCAATCAGAGAGCAGCAGTGAGCACAGAAACGTTTTCACTTATATATATTTTTTTAACGGCAAAGTGGCAAGGCTTGCCCACCCTGCGTTGGGGGGGCACAGTGACTCATTTGGAGGGGCATGGCCCGCGAATGACCCCTCATGACGCCGACCCTGTTTGGAGCTTTTTGGCAGCTGATTCTTAAGTGGTTTCCAGAGCAAAAACAATGACACTGAAGCGGACGAGACAAAAGACAGATAACATAATAAAATAATCATTCAAATAATAAAAACCTTTTTGTATAACTTCTCTTTTCGGATCTCCACAATTCCTGTTTGTAAGGCGAGAGATATGGGTTCAAAACTCAAGAAAAAGATAGCCTAGTTAATGCATTTTGAGTTTAGAATATTTAATCATCAGAGATATGGTTGTATGGTCACAACAAATAATGCTCAAATTAGGTCTCCACCAACTCCTGTGAAAAATAATGATTTTAATGCTAGATCCTAAACTTTTCTCAGCAGCCTCTGCTTCGGCATGCTCTTTTGTTTCTGAAATTAGCAGAAATGTAATAGGCCTATGTCAACAAACAAAAACAATCACTTAAAATAAGCGAAAGTTTTCAGTAGGGCTCCTGATTTGGGTCACTACTATTTGTGGGTTTAGATGACCCATTTTATTGCGAATTTGCGACACACATTAAAGTAATTAACACGTTAACGCATCAATAATTATAATCCAGTAAATAAGATTAATATGTTTATGCTTCTGTTATTCCACCAAAGCAAGATTTTGAATGCAGGACTTATAACAGAGTATTTCTAAACTGTAGTATTGCTAGTTTTAATCCAATATATCTGAATACCTCTTTCAGCGCTGACGTGTACCGAGCTTGACTTGCGCTCAGCTAAAAGTCAACTAAAAGGTTATAAGGAAGCACACAGCGAAGTAAGAGCTGTTTAACATATCTTATAAGGGGAAGAAGCAGAAAAGTAGACACTGTTTGTGGTAAACAGCCATTGAAAAGTCATCATTGTGGTACCACTCACAACAACAGGTGCATGTTGTTTCTCTCTCAGTAATGACATAAATATGCTTGAAATCCTCAGGCAGGGATTATTAAAGTGCTCTTACATAAAAGCCAGAGGCTGCTCTCTCTGCCACTAAGGTGTCTGCTTCACGGAGCAGCATTAAAAACAACCACATGTCGGTAGCGCACAGTTTAAATGTGACAGCAAAAACAACAGGTCAGAGTTCAGCGTGATAAGACGGACTATGAACACTGACATTCTGGTGTTATTTATGTCCGTCGGTATCTACAAGACGTGGGGTATAGGGCTTAAGAATGATACTATTTTCCATAGGGAGGAAAAGCATCCAGAGATGTTGGGTTTCTTGTGTGTGAAAGAGCAAGCAGCGGAGGCCCATACCGATCTCTGAGTTTATCGTCAACCAATGTGCTAGGATGTCATGTGAGGAAATGTCAGGCTGAGGATCTGCATATAGAACATGGGAAAGTCTACATTGTGGCAGAGGTTAGTGACAAAGCCAGGTTCACACAGACCTGTTTGACTGGAAGAACAATGAGGTTCACACATGATTCATCCCGGGGCTCTTCCTCGACGCCAGTGTGCTCCAGGAAAAGATGCGGCTGGTGTCAGGGCAGAGTGGGACATCCACTGGGCCCACTTCCCTTTCCCAGTACGTCTCAGCTGTACGCCTCTAAAGACAGATTTCTTCCTGCTGACACGTACAGTGTTTGCAAAGACAATACTTTTGGTTTTGAGGCTGAACATGATGGATACACTTCCCATCTCAGGTTAATGGACTCTCTCACTTATAGTGCTGTGGACTGTGCATGGCCTGTAGCCAAGTCAGAGAGGCCACTTTCCAAACATGTAAGCACTCTTCCACTCTCATGCACCTAATTGAAGCCTGGAAAGTAAATGTGCTATGACAGCGACTCTACATCACAATACATTCCAGCAGCTCCCCCAAATAGTCACATGGCCTCCTTTCATCTGCAACATGAGCACAAAATGTACAGAGAAACGCTAAAGAGGGACTCCAGCACTCACTCCTTAGAAGTGATCTAAGCAGCTACCTTCTCTAAAGTGCTCAGAAAAGTCGCTCTTGTTAAAACATGCCCAATCCTTTCGAGAGCTGTTAATCCCAACAAGGCAGCGCGCCCCTAATTCCCAGGGAGCTGGAACCTGCCGTGTGTTGATGTGTTGTGTAGCGACAAGCAACAAGGCCTCAAGTTAAAACACCCCCCCTTTCCTTCTTTTGGGAGCCGTTTGTGTTTTACATAGGGAAAGGTTTGTGGTGCAAGCGAATGTTGTATAACCTTTACATGAAGAGGACATTTGAATCAAAGGATGATATGAAATAGTGTTGAAGTGGATGTCTTTCTCACAATGAATCCAACATGGCACTCACATAATGATGAAGGACTCTAAATATGAGACTCCATTGTGCTGGTAGGTCCATTTTAACAAAATCCACCTCAGTGCCATTCATGGAAGAAGTACTCAGATCCTTTCATTTGTCCTTTTTCCTATCATGAAAGTCAGTTTAAGTGTCACATACATGTAGTAGACTTAATCGTACTATATCCCCTCTGAAATGTAGAGTAGTAGGAGTATAAAGTAGCTTAAAATTAAAATAATCAAGTCAAATACAAGATAGAATTGAAATATTGTTTCAGTGTCCAGTGCTATTAGAGATCTCCGGAAACAATGAGCATGGATTAAAGTTAAGAGTCTTATTATTATCTCCTCCTAAGACCACACAGCACATGTTGCTCCACTCGGACACTTTGCCTGCATCATCACATGCAGAGCGTAGGAAACACAGCGAGGCTGCTCCGGCACGCAGAGACTATTCTCCTCTTATCAATAATAGTCCCTATAAATGAGTTGAAATATCTATTCCACATTCACACCCTCATTTACATTATGCTGCAGATTTACTGTTCATAATCAATTGCTAAAGTCAAATTAACAGAACTCAACATATGAATAAGTGAAACAAAACTATAAGAAGTTTAACATGTCTTAATGATTGCAACATCTAATTCATTTGGGAGCCTTTATTGAGTCAGAGAATCCATCAGGAGAAAGAGGGGAACAAATAAATAAAATAATAATAAAAGTTAGTTTTGGAGTAAACCATGTACTGTTACAAGACCACGTGCATGTATGTGTTCCTTTGTCTACACTTGTATAGGAACACATGCATCAAATAAATTGACCCTGTAATTCCTCCCCATCTGTTATTCAATTATTTATTTATTTCAGTATTGTTCTTTTACTGTATTGCGTGCTTGTTGTCGTTCTTGATATGTTTGTCTTTGAAAATGTACCATGAAATCTAAAAGTTAAAACATTGGGGCACCTATATCAAGAGGTAACCGTTTCTAAATAAAGCAACATTTCAAAAGTGCTTGATAGATACAACAAGTCTATCCAAGTAATAGGACAAATATAAAAGAGTAAAGGATTATGATACATGTTTGTGAAAGGGTCTTGAGGCTACAAATACACATTTCAACAAGACTGATGACGCAAGAAACACTAAAAGAAAAAGGATATTTTTAAAGTTAAAGCTGTGGATATAAAACTCTTGTGAGCGCTGACCTGTAACTAAACGTTATTGTACCATAGAGGCAGAGAAAGGTAAAAGAAAAGCCTAATGTTGTTCAAATGATTAGCTGGAATGTTCCATATATTCAGATGTAAACAATGACATTCCTCTCCCCAGCTGCTTTTAACATTAAAATAGATATCATTCTGGCTCTGAATTGGATCCGGATCAAACCGCCCACCTACTACACTTGCTCAGGGGAAAGCGGAGCGATGGCCTCGTTTCCTGCCAGACTTTACTACTGCCTCCATGTGGCTTTAATAAAGAAAGGCTCAGCGAGTAAGGAAGCTTATGTCTGTGCATTAATAACAGACAGTGTGTTGGTGGAGGGAGGCATGAGAGCCGCGATAGAAGTCTGAAGGGCAGGATTACTAAACAAATAACCAGAAAAGTGAGAGCCTTAAACAAAAAAAACTGGTATTATGAAGAGTCAGTTCAAGCTGAATGGGTTACTAACTATTTGTTATGGGATCAAATACAATTTAGCAGCCATTACATTTAAGACGTTTAAACAAAACACATGAGAATTATTTAATGTTTACTTGCTCACTCAATTAGCTTTGGCTCAATAATGAAACACAACTCCCAAAACTCACAAAGGCAACTCAAACATTTCATTGTACAATAAACCTTTAATAAATAGTTTGTCATTAGTTTCCCATATTTACATAATAACCACCATTTACTTATGTTGCCATACTCATTTCTTGGCTAATTTTAGGCACACAGAGAGGGGGGTTCAGGCCACAAACCACATCGTACTAAAAACAGGAGTGGCTAGCAGATAAGTATTGAGAAATATAGAATAATAATGGCACCATACAACCAAATAGACCAAGAGGCGGCCGTCTCCTTGAGCGATAGATATATACATTAGCTGTACGTACAGGTGACGTTTGTACATTTAGTTGGAAAATGTACGGGTGCACATGGGCTGGTGCAGAATCTTACCAATTTGTGTAGGATCTGAATTGTTTACCAATGTGTTGGTCCAATAAATGATAAAAAACTATATGATATTTAGAGAATAAATCAACACCGATGGCCTCCTGTCTAGTAACTCCCCTTCTGAAATAATAAAAACTAGGACAGGTCAAGTCAAAATGTTGAGGGTATAGTGTGGTCAACATGTACAACTTGCTTCAAACATTCAGTGACTTGTTATCTACTGATCAATCTGGGAAAATATCAAATGAAACAGTGAAACAGTGACATGCTTGTTGTTAAATGAAGATTGAACACACAGATTAACCATCTAACCAAAATGTTGAGAAGATTCCTAAAAATGAGAAGATGAAGTTTGAGCACTAAAACTTAAATCTTCAGCCAAAGAAATTAAGACACACAAAAGAAAATATTCAAATCACTCAAGTGAGCAAGCACACGTACACACACACACACACACTGTATGAAAAAGCAAACCAAGAAAAATAAAACATTTGGCACAAAATATAAGACGAACATTCTCTTCAGATAGATGTTAGACGTCAGGCTTTGATTTAAATGCACCCGAGGCATTTATAAATGAACTGCTAGGATCATTTCCCGTTTTCTCGTGCAGTTTGTGAACAAAAGGGATCACAGTGTCACTGATGCAACACCCCAAAATAGGTGCAGAACTAAATCATTGGATCATGGAGCTGCAACAGTTTCTGAGGGTCATGCTGAACCTGAGCCACCTATTGGCTGGAAAGGATGTGCAAAAACCACTGGCTCGATTTGACCACAACTTGTTTAAGGGTGAGGCATCGACAAGGAATGGATTTAAAATCACAGGTTGCTTGATTCGAATGTATACTAGAGGGTAGGATCAAAACTCGTATTCTAATCCCGGGGTTTTTCTTCATTCTGTTTGAAAGGTCGTTTTGTCTCATGTCATGTCGTTTTGTGTTGTTTTAAACTCATGGGTATTTAGTTTCTATATTTGCATTGGTTTACTAGGATGTGAACACTGTTAACTCCATGGTTTTATGAATTAATACATTGGAACTTGATTCTCGAGAGACACTTTATGATGGAATAGTTATCGTTTTTCATAGTTAGCATGTTTTTTTGTGGGCATTTTAAAACTTAAAACCACCTGCAGCTAAACTCTAAGCAGCTGTTACCTTCCTTGCCTGTAGGGGCCAACACATATTTGTTTGGCTCCAAACTTGTTTCCCTAAAGGTGGTGCGGGTTCAAGTGCACACACAGGTCTGACAATAACCAAATGGCTCCTTTTGTGGAGAATCGGAAGCCTACACAATTGCGAGTTAAAAGCCAGTTCCTTGAGATGCTTCACATCTGAAATGTCTACCATCTGTTAATTACAATTTGAGAAATATGCAGTGCCTGTTGACTTATGAAGATTACATCAAACGCCAGGGATTCTGTGAAACCGTTTCATTGCTCATTACATCACACGTAACCTTTGAATTATCTACTGCAGCAGCACGAGTGATATTCTGTTTAACCTAGTGATATGAATTCAAAGACTCTGTATCCTGATAGCGACTCCTCTCTAGCTACAAATGTTCCAGAAGCTTATGAATTAAAAACATGTTTTTTTGTAAGCCTTAACCATGATGGTGATAAATGTCCGGTAACAAATTAACGAGGGCGTGAAAACAGAGGAATAAAAAGTGTGTAACGGCTCCGATGGGAGCGATAGCGTAAAGATTACAGAGCCTTCTCAGACCTCGGTCTTCATACAGGTTACATAATTAATATATATATATATTTATATATATATTAAATCACTTCGAGGCAACATTTGTTTCTTGAATAAAAACTTGCCTTCAGTTTCTAACGGAGAAAATATACAACCCAAACTGTACTACTAATCTAGAGAATGGCAAGTAAACATTGAGAAACAGTTTCTGCTAATAAAGTAGTCTCTCTCTCACACGCCTCTCTGTAAGAAGTGTGATGTTGCAACAAAGAGTGGTCTTACGAAGCTTTTTATATCGAACTGGTTGACCATCCTGACCTTGATTAGGCAGCGCTCTCCAACAGACTCCCCTCGCAGGTTTCTGCTGTGCATTCAGAGGAAGATCTGAGTTCACTTCTCAGAGACTTTAACAGAGCTGCATCACAAGCATCCAATCAGAGGTTAGCTCGTGGAAAACCATTAGACCGTAAGTGCTCAACTATCTGTTTGTTAAACCCTCGTTGGACAAGCAAAGGTGCCACTTCACTGGCTTCAGAGGAACATGAATGATCACACGGGGATTAGTAACGTTTCACCCCAGCCTCACTTCTAGACCAAAACACCCTGGTTGGTTTTGCACCAGGAGAAGGTGGTGGGGGGGCAAGCTGTTTGCTCTCTGTC